>NC_025694.1:16830865-16843711 GCF_000633955.1 Camelina sativa | reverse complement strand
GTTGTTCCTTCAAAGGGTTTCTTCCAGAGGAGTCTCCGGAGTCTTTAGGCGGTGGGGCCTCCTTAGATCTCCTCTCCGAGGAGGGACCCCTGTCTTTCGAGCTAGATCTACTTCGCTCATCCCCTAATGGGCCAGTCCGGGCTCGCCCCTTTTCACGAGAAGAGGAGGCGGTCTCAGGCTCCTTCCTCTTCTTCGATGAATTAGTTTGCTGAGAGGAGGCCTCAGCAGAGGTTTTCTTCGGTGCTGGGGGGGAAGCAGCGACCTCCCGTGGCTCGTCGTTAGAATCAGCAATGACAATCACGGGAGGAATCAGCGGGCCAGCAGGAGCCCTAGCTGATTCTGCNCACCTCGGAAGAGGATGGGGAGACGAACAGCTGGTCCTCGTAGGACGCCTACGAGGAGTTGAACTCGATCATAAGCTGAAAAATTCAGCTCGTCAAAAATGGATAAAATGATAGAAAGAAACAGAAATAAAGACCAAAGGATGTTTACCTCGCCGATTTTGTCCGCAAAGCGGAAGAAGTTCGCACGATTGACCTCGGTCATGTCAGCAAATGCCGGGATCCGAACTCCGGGCCGAATGTAGCTCCTCATTAGATCGGCTGGGGAAGCAGGGGGGACTGAAAGATTTTTGAGCAAGTCATTTCAGTCATCAACTATCGAACAGTCAAAGGTATAAAATTAAGAGCATCTCAGAAGAATTTTTACCTCGGGCGAAAGGGCGTTGTTCCTTCAAAGGGTTTCTTCCAGAGGAGTCTCCGGAGTCTTTAGGCGGTGGGGCCTCCTTAGATCTCCTCTCCGAGGAGGGACCCCTGTCTTTCGAGCTAGATCTACTTCGCTCATCCCCTAATGGGCCAGTCCGGGCTCGCCCCTTTTCACGAGAAGAGGAGGCGGTCTCAGGCTCCTTCCTCTTCTTCGATGAATCAGTTTGCTGAGAGGAGGCCTCAGCAGAGGTTTTCTTCGGCGCTGGGGGGGAAGCAGCGACCTCCCATGGCTCGTCGCTAGAATCAGCAATGACAATCACGGGAGGAATCAGCGGGCCAGCAGGAGCCCTGGCTGATTCTGTACCAAGCTCGGGAGAGCCAGTTGGAGGCACGGAAGTCCCGCTCACCTCAGGAACGGAGGAATTCTTGTTAGAAATGTGAGCTTTGCCTTCGGCGAGGGCCATCGCCATCTGTTTCTTTGCCTCTTTTTCGGCAGCTCGGCACGCCCTTTCTTCCCTGTAATTCATCTCCGAAACGCTCAAGGGGTGGAACAAACGAGAGAACGCCTTCCGAGCCTCGCCGTGGACTCTCTGATCCTTTCGCAAGAAAAAGAATCCCAAGCGATCTGTCCCTGGCTGCAGAACCTCGAGAAGAACTCTGCGAATGTGGGGCAAAGCAATCCGCGCTCGAAGTGATCTGAAAAAGAAACAGTTAAAAGGTGAGACGGAAAGTCAAGTAACACTTAACTTGGACCTAGCAAGGAACTCCATTCAACCGATTTTCGAAGTCCACTTCGATACGTGCGAACTCACGCGGTGGCTGAAAGTGAGCTCGTTAACCGGGAAGAAGAAATGGGACTTCCGCCACTTTTCATCCTTCTCGGGCAGGTCGTCAAAGACCTTTAGCCCGGCAAGCGGGCTTACGTAAAGCGTGCCTTTGGTACGACCAGTCTTCACCGTGTACACCTAGAGGAAGTCGGCCAACGACAGCTGGTAGTTGAACTCCTCCCCCAGAGTTTGAAGGCACAATACAGTCCGAACAAAGTTGGGGCACATCTGGGGAAGAGCGAAGCCCAGTTCGAACATCATCTTCACAATGAGTTCGGGAAGGGGGAATGACAAACCGCACGCAGAGAAGAATATCTCGAACGCGCAGCAGTACCCTGGAGGGGGGTTCTCCGGAGACTCATGAGCCTCCGGGAATCTGATCTCGACCCGACGGGATCCCGGTGGATCCTCTAATCTCGGCTATGCTCTCCGCAGAGAGAATCAACGGCTGGTGGGGGCCGAAAACGCCCGGAATCAAGGGTTTTGCGGTTTTTCCCGATGAGGATTTCGGCGGAGACATGCTTTTCCGGTAAAAGTAGCAAGAAATAAAGGAAGAGTGAAGGATTCTCCGGCGAAAGTAAAGAAGTTCACAGAGGAAAAGAGAGAAAATCGGAGAACGGAAAACACAAGCACAATTGGGGATTAAGAGTGAAAGAGAGAAGTCGAGTTTACCTTTATACACCGAACCAGGGAGTAATGATTACCTGGGGAAGTGAAAGGTCTCGCACTGTTTTCTCTCTCTCTTATAGTTAACACGCCACCTAGTGGGGCCCCGAAGCTTGTTCGGGAAGGCAAATCCCATCATTACCATGATCAAATCGTGGAGATATGGGGAATATTCAGTTTCCCGAAATTGATCGCTTGAAAGTTAAAAGTCCCCCGAACTGTTCAGCTCGGGAGACTTGGGGGCAACTGTTGTACCCACGATCTGTCATCTCGGACAATAGGCAAGAAGGCCTAGGTCGGGCTTGTCTAATGGGCCAAGAGCGTATTACTGATCGGCCCATCAGGCCCGGAGAAAGGAAGAGAGCGCGGAGATGCTTCGTTGGTCAGCTCGCAGCTCGGGCCCGGTCAAAGATTCCCGCATTCAAGAGGATTAATTAGACCGCGCAAATCGTGCCCTATTAATTGTGCATTGATTGGGCAATAAATTGGTCGGTATAAATATGTAAGGGGGGTGTCACTTGTAGGGGATCGAAGATTTTTCCAAAAACAGCAATACAAATTCAAATACTCAAAAACTCTCTCAATTCAGTTCGGAACTACTTAACGGCGATAAGCTCCTCCACATTTAAATCACTTCGGAAGGAGAAGCTCGTTTTCAGTTCTCACACTGTTTTATACAGTCACAAAAATGTCCCCAAATAGACTTGGTTGCAGTTTTGTCGGAAACTGCAACTACCATATACGGTCACACAAACGTCGCTAATATACGACTATATTACATAGTCCTAAATCCGTCGCAAATAAGCGACCATGTTGCGACCAACAAATTTTGCGATCGTTTTTTAGCGACCATCACAAATAGTTGTTAAGGAGTCGCAAAATGACATGTTTTCTTGTAGTGTTTCTTCTATTCACTATTTTACTACAACATCGATGTAAACACTAACTTCTCTCATACAAAACAATATTTTGGAAAAATGGCCGATTCCCCATAACTATATGTCTATATTGTTGAGGGGCTCAACCAATCAATAGCTTTGCTTCAGTGTTCAAGCTAAGTGGCTGCCTAACCAACTTTTAAGGGCTAGCTGCTCAGACCCCTAATTGACCATTTGAACTGTCTAACAATGCATATAATTTTATTTTAATATTTATTTATTGATTTTTAACGACATATATTTAAATTATTAAGTTTTATATCTATATATAATTATAAACGGTCATATGTTGTTAATGTAACTTAAATAAATATTTTTTTTAACTTTTGTTTATGATTTATTATTTATTATTTTTAACATATATTATTATATAATATTATATATATAATTTTTATGTTGTAAACGCCTAAACTACCTAAAACCGTTTAGATTATGATTAAACATTTTAGACACTAGGCGCTGGGTCACCGCCCACATACCGCCTATCGCTCGCTTACAACTCTTGTGGAATCTGCTGCGTTTGTTGTGTTACAAGATTTTTTTTGTTGTAAAATATACTAAAACATCATCCAAAATTTAAATAATAAAATCTCATAAATCACATTTTATATTTTTTAAATATATAAACCTTTAAAACATAATCAAATCTCTTAAAAACTCATTTAAATCTTCTACATTTCTAAAATATAAAAATCCTATCATATCTTATAAAATATCAAGTTCAATATCCCCTTCTTAACTGAGTAAGATCATATTTGTATCTATAATTTCTACATAAAATTTTCAAAACCGTGTAAGATCATCAAAAGTAAATCGGGTAAGATATTTACTTTTTTTTTTCTACCCGAACACACAAAAAAAAAAGTTGTTTGATCCATTATCTATACTCTAATATGATTTTATAATGTTATAAATGTACAATTTCTGGAGTTATATATCAGTTCTTGGTAGGAAATTATGCGTCGAAAATGGCAAATTTTTGATTATTTTTTGACAAAATTTTTGAATAATTTCCGAGAAGTTCTCGACCAGTTTTAATTTTGACTAATATCTGACTAATACTTCTTTTATTAAAATTTGTCTTTGACTTTAATTGGTAACCATAGTGTTGGAAATATATGAGTATGAATGTGTTATTCCTCTTTAATATTTTCTTTACCGTATAAGAGTAATTTTTCCAATATCATTCATCAATATTCCTCATAAATTTTTTTTTATCTCATCGTCATCATCCAAAACAACATGGAATCACCATGTTTAGTGTACATATATATAAGTTCCTGACTGCATCAATCATGGAGAGAAATCATGTTTCTAGCTATTGAGAGCATGTAACAAGAGAATCAGAGTGTAAGATGGTGATGATGGCGATAGTGGAAGGCAAAGATGATACCTTTGGAGGAGAAGCGAATCACGAGGCCTTGAATTTGATGAAAAGCCTTCATCTATGAGCAGAGATCGAATAGATGATGAAATAGAATGATATCCCAATCATATGATCTTATCTATTTTTAATTAGTGGACGAAGAACGATATCTTCTCTATTTTTATTTGCGGTTAGTGGCTCTCTCTGCACCTATACTAAGCACGTATTTCTTTAGTAGATTATAGCCCTAATTAACTAAATACGTTTAGGTAACGAGAAAATGGATGGTAAGTAAAATGCTTGTTAGTTTGTTTGTTAATCTAATATATACGTAATGATGCAGACAAGTGTTTACTTTTTGCAGGTTCATGCTTTCAACCATGAGAAACAGCTAGTGATGTTAATGAAGACAATGGACGGGACAACCAGTAAAGCCCACAAAGTTGTGAAGGTTACCTGTTGGATCAGTCAGTTAATCCTATTCTATCCATTGAATGGATTTGTCAAAGCTGGAGGATCCAGCTTTTCACGCCTACATTCGTCCTTGTTGCTTTCTGTTTGGAAGCACATGGAAGTCAGTCTCCGACTTGTTTATGTATGTTTTTTCCACCACCCATATTTGGTGTTGGGGTCCGATCGAATCAAGATAGATGAGGAGGAGGTAAGGAAACAAGACTTCAATTCAGTTTAGTTCACTTCAATTTGTTCCACTTTCATCGGAGTTAACAAGGTTACAGTAGAATTCAACTATGTAATTATTATTCAACTGAGATGTTATATAGTAATAAGACTCATTCTTACTCCTTAATTAACCAACAAATGATTATTTCAACAGAGATGTTATAGAAGTAAAAAGACTCATTTTTTTCTCCTTAACCAGCAAATAATTGACTTATCCTCTATTCGTTTTGTTCATTTTTTTTTTACTTTGCTTATATTTTGCTTATAATTTGCTCATGTTTTCTTAGATTTTGTTTATTTTTTTTTAACTTTTATATTTTTCAAAAGTTTCAATAATTTTTATGTATTGTACATGTATAGTAAAAAATAATGCATCATTCAAATGCATGAAAAACTTAATTTTCTGTTTTGAAATATATTTGATATAAATTCATTGATTTTAAATACGAATATCATATGAATTTACAAATGGAAAATATAGAACTATAACAAAAAATTTAACATCAAATCCTTTAAACTTTTTGTCCACAAGGAAATTAAAAATCCTAACTTTTCTGAATCTTGTGAGTTGACTATAAATGTATTGCTAAGAGATGTCATCGATAAACAAATTTATGTATCTACTCATATATTCTTTTTTATAAATATAATTATATGATTTGAAATTAAATGTGTTGATATCAACTTTAATTGGAATGAATATTAAATTCATTTCAACATTACATCCATATTATCATAAATTAGATTAGGACCGCACGGTATTGTAACATACGTGAACCAAATAGGGGATTTGGGGATGGGTGTTGATGGACATCAGCTTTTCTGGTTGGACCAGATTGTTTTATTTCGCGATTTTGGGTTGGTTTGGTTTAATTAGTTTTTCCAAACCGAGTATATAAGTGGAGAAGCGACAGATTGAGGGGAGAAGGTTTATTTGCAGAAGAAAAGATAGAGTTTGTGAGTTGAGAGGTTTTTTGGGATTGTTCTTGGCTGTTTTGGGGAGACACAAGGAGGCTTTCTCCTAGCTGTTGTCCAGGCAAGTCATGTTGTTTGATGCTTAATCGGTAGTAATGAAGGATTAGGTATTTGCAATGAGAAGTAGCTTGAAGAGAGGCTCCAATCGTATTTTCTGGGTTGGTGTCGTTCAACACCATTGTGGTGTCGGTCGACACAGGCACCTACAGATGGACTGCACGGACTGGTTCAAGATGACTACTTTGGAGCAACGTTTGGGGGATGAAACGGAGTCCGATTTGGTTGAAATTTGGTGGAGACCTTCGTGGTGCTATAAGCTTGGTATCCAACGGTAGGATTGTGAAATTATCGGTTGGTTTGTGTTTTAATCAAGTGTTTGTATTATGGTCTAGTATAGACGGTTTTGTGGTAAGGTTGGGGTGTTGAGCGACACCAGCATGTTGTTGTGTGTTTGGATCATAGGAAGATAGTTGGAGTTAGGTTTGGATGATAAGAGATTGACTGAAGTGATGTCATGTGTTTCAGGGGTACTAGAGGAGTTGTTAGTGAATTGAAGTAGTTGTGGGGAAGTGTTGTCCGTGGCTGGATGAAATCAAATATTCTAGCCCACCTTTCTTGTTACTCGCTCACTAGGGGTGGTTGGTTGTGCTACTAAGTAACTAGATGAGGTGGTGTTTGGTGTATTGTGGAAGTTTTTGTAAGGAACAATTTCTACGCCGGTTGTCTCGTCAGAATTATGGGATTCCGGTGAAATCATTTCTCCTGGATCCTGTGTGAGGATTGGGAATCCGGGTGCAGTCGATTCAGGTATGCAGGTTTTAAAATTGTCTAATAAATTTATATTTTGTTTTAAATATTTTTTTTTGGGAAGTCTATATAAATATTCGTAACAAAAAATATTATATTTATTTTTATCTTAATACACTAATTTTTGTTTTTATGTTTTATTATAAAAATTATTACAATAATCTAAATTATTTACCAATCATTCGTCACCTACAAATATTGTCAAATTTTAAAAACGTTTCACAACCTATTTACAAATTTTTTTTATTACAATATCTACACTATTGCAGTGGGTATATGACCAACTTAATAATAATTGAAAAATTGAAAAAAGTTAATTTGATATAATAAAATTAAAATTTTGAAAATTATAATCATGATCTTATAATATTAGTTTTGTTTTCTTTGAATGATAAATTTAAAACTTTTTTTTTTTTTTAAATATTATAGTAAACTTTGAATTGATACTTTGTCTTCTATATAATTGACATATATCACGATTTTACGAGTTAGTAACTTTTCAAACCAAACTTTATATAATAACAAACATCCATGTATTTTACCACCATTAGAGATATTTTTATTATATTTGTTCACGTATTAAAAAAAGATTTAACACGAATCTTAACATATACCTATTAATAATTTTCGAATTTGTTGCTTATCGTAGCATTTATACTTCAATTAAAAGAATATGGCCCATAATATATGATGAAAAAGAAGTTACGTATGGGTTTATTTGATAAGAATATATGATATATAGAATAAACCTAAAATGATTGATTATGCTCTAAATATAATAACCAGCCAATTAGTTTTTAGCACATTATCATGCATATGTATACATATGTCCCTATTCATAGATATTATTTTATATTTATACATACAGCTCTATGAAAGAAATAAAACACAAATGTGATTATATATATAGATGCATATATACACATGTGAAAATATTTTTCTCTCATTTTCTATATATTGCTAACTTCAAAACTTTAAAAAGAATGATATCAAAGGATCTAAACAAACAAAGAGGAGAAATCAAAAAGGAAAAACAGAAATATAGTTAATTAAAAATCCATGATAAAGTTCTCTCCATCCATTACAAACTCACCCAGAAATATTGAAACCGGAATCCCACCTAGTTTGAAATAGGGTTTGGACCACTTGGAACCTCATGAGCTTCAGCTCCGAACTCTCTCCTCCTCTTCCTCGTAGAAGTAGAAGAAGTGCGACTGCGTTGACTGTGAGCTGTTGGACGCAAACTCATAGTGGATGAAGATGGAGTGGAAGGTTGTAGAAGGAACCTCTTGGAGGGAGACATACTGTTCTTAGGTGAGGATTCATGGAGGTGATGACTTATGGAACTTGTAGGGCTAATGAGCAAAAGGAAAGCTAAGAAGATGATTATGATAATGAAACGGATAAATTGATGGAGATGCAATGACTTGGTGTTGGTTTGATTAATTGTAGTTGCCATGCAGTTTAGAGAAAAGAATAAAAAAAACCACCCCCGAAAAGCTCAAGCAGGGCTCAATATCCTTGAACCAGAGCTCTATCAAATAAAAAGCAAAAGAGAAATCTAGCAAGAAGAAGAAAATGTAGGAGAGTTTGATGAGCTAATAAAGATGGGATAATAAAGATGTTGTTGGAAAACATCTCATCAAGATTGTTCAGCATTTGAGAAAAAATGGGATACCTACTTGTAAAAAAGTGTGGCAGATATGTCACGAGGAGTTAAATTACGAGAGAGCCCTTTCTGTTAGCATCTTTGAAGAGTGTGGACAAATGCATGGGACAGACTAGGGTTTGAATAAGATGCACTATCTGTTCAGGTTTTGCCCCTATGAATGTTTCTTATTTGTGGTAGGCCACATACGAAGAGGAAAAATCGAGGAAAAGGCCAAAGAGTGTAATGGTCAATTGGCAAAGATTAATCTTGAAAGCTGAAGAAAAAATAAAGAAAATGAAGCGAGGTGAAAGAAAGAAGGTTTCATGCTCCTTTTCACCTTTACGATTTATTTCTCAAGACCTTTTGTTGTAGCTTTACTAACTTCCCTAAGAAAATATTATGTTGACTAACTCTATGCGTGGTATTGTTTTTACTTAGTTTAATTATTCATTATATTATCTCGTAAAGGATTTGTTTTTTTGGAAGTTTTATTACAGGTATTGTTCCTTTTTTTTTTTTTTATATAGTAATTAGACAACTTAAAGCTTATTATTATATGAGTGTAGTTTAGATACTTTACATGAACTTGAGAATGGAATAAAGATTTTTTTTTTAAAAGGTGAACTTGACTAAAGATTTTTTTCATGGAATAAAGATTTTTTTTTAAATATGTACATAATTTGACTGTGAAGAGTGAAGACCCCAAATTTTTGTATGAATAACATCCTCAACATCAATCGCTATGACAGAACAAATAACTAAAAGAGAATCATATCCTCTAGTCCGAAGTCCGAAGTCCGAACAAATGGTTTACGTTATCTCCACTTTATCACCTATGTCTATATTCTCATGTACGTGTGTGTGTATCAACCTCCTAGTGTCTATATTAGGTGGTGAAAGCATGCAGTGATTCCTATAAGACTTATATGTGGCTAGATGTATATGTTAAAGTATGAGAAGACACAAACTTTGTTAATGGGGTTCGGATAACCTACATCCCCGGACCAAGTCCAGAATTCATTAGCTAAAAAAGTTGCAGTATACAATTGTATCTGATGGGGCAACGTCATACACCATGTGTGAACCATAAGGCGCGCACCTCTTTATGAAACACCCTCTTGATATATATAAGAATTGCTCAATCCTAGAATTGACAAATTTCCTATTCTAAACCGGTAAACTAACAAATTTAGATAACTCCTAAATAGAACTAATCCTAATTCCATAACTCGGTAGGATAAGTATAGCTTGCACCTCAAGCTATCTTCAAGCTTATGTCAACATTATCCCTCTTAAGCTTGAACTCTTTTTTTCAAAACCTCTCCTGCCAATGAGATCCCTCATTTCTTTAAACCTGTTTCTTCCAAGTGCTTTAGTCAAAATATCCACATTTTGCTCACTCCTGGGAACATGCTCGACTTCCACTTGCCCATTCTCCACACATTCTCTTATCTTATTTTATTTCAAGATTGATCCCCTTTTGATGTCGTCGAACACTATCATCATCGCCTCCATTCTTCGATGCTTATCTTAAACAAGATTCAACTTATGAACAATCTTTAATACCCACAATCTCCACGGAGACTTAATCGATGGAGACTTCACCTTAGTCTTTCTAGTCTTTGTGACCGCAGCAGACACATCTTAGATTGATCTCAATCAGCTTCTCATAGGATTTTTTTTTTCAAATGAGCTCTATATCTCCTTGCAAATTTCCTTTGAAAACTTATGACTGAACTTATGATAATCACTGAGTAGAACCTCTTCTCCTTTTTCATCAAAAGAAATCTTCAAATACTTGAACCTTGATGATGCAGATCATATCTCCTTGTCCCTTCCTTTTTTTTCCCAAACAACTCAACTTTTCCTTTGTGATCTCTTTTAATCTCTTCAAACACAATCTTCTTTATGAACTTTGTTAATCACACATACCTGTTTACAAGCTGACAAGATGTTCATCTCTTCTGAAATTATGCTCTCCAATCTAACCTTCAATATATTTATTTACAACTTCTTGTTTTGAGACAACTAAAATTCTGCATTTTTCATCAGTTCTGATGCAAAGCACAATGGAGTAGCAAACCAACCCAGAAAATTATGAAATTTTGTGGGAATATGAATAACAGTCATATGAAGACACAGGAAAATACAGATCACAATTTCCATCTACGGTTTGAAAGTTACGGCTATTTTCCCAGAACAGATCCGGAATGATGCAACCTGCAAGCAGTCCAACTTTGAAAGCAACTTCCCAATAAACCACAAGGAATCAGATGACAATCTTTATATCATTGGAAATATCTCGCTCTCAAGTTTTCAGAACACCTTTCTTAGCTTCAATCAGAGGTCTGTATCAATAGTAAATGAAGAAGAAAGTACCGACCCTAGAAAGAAAACTGTTCTTGAATCCCGGAAACTTCTTCCTTTCATCATTCTTACGATTCCTATTCTTCTTCTTGCAGCTCTTCACTCTTTTTTTTTTCTCTTTTGTAGGATTAAGCAATGAATCAAATTCCAACACTTTCTCTTGATTCATTAGCTGAATTCCCAAAGGCCAAACTAGGAAATTTGATCCCACACACTACTTCTTCTCGATCGGTTCGTGAATCTCTTTCACGTCATTGGCATAACTCGTTGGTGAGTTCCCTTGCTCTCTCATTGCTTCAATCTTCACAAGCTTTTAGTTTGCTTTGTCACTCTCTCTCTCTCTGTCTCAGATCTCCTTCTTGCTCTCATTCTTCATGAATTTTTTATTTACTTCTTTCTTCTTCTGCAGGTGCTTAGAGTGGAATAACTCTTGTTTCCCTCTTCAATAGAGCTTATGCTTCAAGTCTGTTTCTTCCGGTTAGTCAAACCCTCACCATCTCGATTGTTCTTCATGGAGACTCTATGCTCTCCGCAGTCCACACACAGGTAATTCACTTCTCTCTCTTATTGATTGTGTGTCTCAATAAGGCAAACATCCGAGCCACGACACACATATAACAAATCAAACAATACGTCAGCTGACTTCACCTGAGGAAACGAACAATCAACAACAATCCCAAAAGTCACATACGAAACCTCTAAACCTCCAAATCATACCCCACACAAGCTTGTAACACATTGACTGGCTTCTTCTTTTAGAACTCACAAAAACTGATCAACCACCAATTCACAAAAACACTTCTTTGCGATGCGATTCCGATCGACACCACTGCATTGTCCAATGACCCTTTTGACACCGTTGAACCATCCACTTGGTCTTCTTCTTTGAACTCTCTGATGCCTTTCATCCTTACTACTGAATATCTTACTCCCAACCTTCTCAACCACAATTGTAAGATTTTCAGCTGATGAACACTATTGGTTATGCAACTTAGCTGCTACCGCAAATCTCCGGTCACCTCGTTTCACTCCATAAAAAATTTAGTCGAATTCCAGAACAGAGCTTCTTTTCTGATTTCAAATTTAATTAACAATTCCAGAGAGATATTTTGCTAGCAATATCTTAGTCTTCGTCTCTCTCTAATGGTTTCATGAACTTGTGCCAATCTTGTTATAAACCTTAATTCCTCTTTTCTTAGTCAAAGACAACTACATCCTTACCTTTCAACCCTTTAAACCACTGATGTTTTCTCACGTCGCCACAAGACCTTTCGTCGAGCCAATCATGAACTCTAAATCCTAACAAGTTTAAGAAATCCATGATTTAAAATTGCCTTTATCGGTTGACGAAACGAAGAGAAGAAGACTCTCTATGTTCTCAAGCAAATCCACAACGTATTCACACGTATCCATCATCTCCAAAAAAAACTTTGAAACCCTCTATCTCTCTTAGAAGCTGCAATACACTATTCAATCACCTTCTCAGAATAGACTTTTCGATCGTGGGCTAATTAAATCAAACATTGGCCCAATAAAATATTCTTCTGACCAAACCTAAGTCGATAATATAACACGATCCTCCTATTTTCGGTCCGACGATGACTCTATAAACTCCTGACAAGTTCAACACAATTTCATCTTTCTTCTCCATCTTCTGAAACTTTTATGCCCACCGTTGCACCCTTTTGGCATGTATCCATAATTTGAGTGTCTCCACTTGATCTTCACAACCTCGCGAAGTCAAGTCTTCAATTCCCATCCTCAATCAGCTACAATAAACCAAATCTTTCCTCCAAGTCTTCTACTCATAATCCCACATGAAGCCTTTCAACCTTCAAACCAAATATATCTCCAAAAAAAAAAA
>NC_025694.1:16780335-16830236 GCF_000633955.1 Camelina sativa | reverse complement strand
TTTTTTTTTTTTTTTTTTTTTTTTTTTTTTTTTTTTTTACAAACTCTCTTCCATGGTATGTCAATTCACTTCTCCATCATATTATTCATAATTGATCATCCAAACATGACATGTTTTTGTTCTTCTCTTCACCCTCAACGGACAAAGAACCGGATGCGATGCAATAATTTTCTTCATAAATCTGTAACTTCTCTTCACTTTTTTTTCTGGTAGACATTGAAGCTTTATATGAACCTTGCTTTGTCTTTACTTGGATTCTGAAATTTCACACAAATCCGAATTCTCGATCTCTTCCTTACATCATCATGAACACTTTTCTTCTCTTTCGCTTCAGTTCTCTCCCTCTAGCCACAAATCCAGGACCATACCCGAAACAAGAACATACCTCTATCGAACATAGTTCTGATACCAAATAAAAGACTTATATGTGGCTAGATGTATATGTTAAAGTATGAGAAGACACAAACTTTGTTAACGGGGTTCAGATAACCTACATCCCCAAGACCAAGTCCAGAATTCATTAGCTAGAAAATTTGCAGCATACAATTGTATCTGATGGGGCAACGCCACAAACCATGTGTCAACCCTAAGGCACACACCTCTTTATGAAACACCCTTTTGATATTTATAAGAATTTCTCAACCCTAAAATTGT
This sequence comes from Camelina sativa, assembly GCF_000633955.1. Taxonomy (NCBI): domain Eukaryota; kingdom Viridiplantae; phylum Streptophyta; class Magnoliopsida; order Brassicales; family Brassicaceae; genus Camelina; species Camelina sativa. Next base: position 16,829,582 of record NC_025694.1, on the reverse strand, counting down.
CAACTTTCCTATTTTAAACCGGTAAACTAACATATTTAGATAACTCCTAAATAGAACTAATCATAATTCCATAACTCGGTATAATAAATATAGCTTACACCTCAAGCTATCTTCAAGCTTATGTCAACAATTCCTTTAATTTGTGTATTTGCAACACAAATAATAATAAATGAAATTTATATTGGAATCAGACTGTGCATGATTTGTCTCCCATACGTTTACGTGTATTTACATGGGTACTACCAACTTTTCCTCGGTATCGTGCAGTCGAGAACGATAGTATTAGTATACTCTATACATATTATCGCAGAAGCTACTCTTTTTCTTATTGGTTGATAATATTATGCAAAATAGAGTTTAGAATGTAGATTTTCTAATAGTTAACCCAAATTTAATTAATAATATAGAGGTTAGAAAATGTAAAGATATAAAAAGAAAAAGAGAATAGTAATAGCAATTGACATTTGTGGGATTTATGTTTGATTGACCCTGATGACAGTAACTTCGTACCTGCTACCTCTTGTCTCGATTCAACCTTTTTCCAAACCTTCACATACATATAGATACCAAAGTGGATATTGTTTCTTCGTCTTGTGTTTTTTTTTTGTATCTAACCATATTTAGATATATAAAAAATTCTATTACAGTAAAACCTCTATAAATTAATAATATTGAACCAAGACATTATATTAATTTATAGTGATATTAATTTATCTATAAATTAATAATTATTAATTTATAGTTTAAATTAATAATTATTAATTTATAGATATATTTTTAATAGTTTAACTTTTAAAAATTATGAATTGAGACAATTTTAACAAAAAATTCAGATATTCAAAATTTTATGGTATTGGAATTGAATTTGTAATATTTAGAAAACATTATTAACAATAAATTACAAATACAATTGACAAATTCACTTATACACATGACATGCATAAAATTAAATTTATGAATAATAATATAGATTGTTGTATTTTAATAGTCAATCAAACTATCAAAATGTAAATGATGGATATCTAAAAATTGAAAACTTTAAAAAAATGTAGCTATATTTAGGGACAATTGCATTTTGTATACCTTTATTTGGCCTTGAATGCAATAGTAGACCCCATATTCGATATTTGAGAAAATAACCACTAAGGGTACTGAAATTACAGTTGACTCCCTTACGACCAAACAAAAAACACAAGCCGAAATGACAGATGTAACCCGGTGGAAGTATACAATAGACNATTAATTTATCTATAAATTAATAATTATTAATTTATAGTTTAAATTAATAATTATTAATTTATAGATATATTTTTAATAGTTTAACTTTTAAAAATTATGAATTGAGACAATTTTAACAAAAAATTCAGATATTCAAAATTTTATGGTATTGGAATTGAATTTGTAATATTTAGAAAACATTATTAACAATAAATTACAAATACAATTGACAAATTCACTTATACACATGACATGCATAAAATTAAATTTATGAATAATAATATAGATTGTTGTATTTTAATAGTCAATCAAACTATCAAAATGTAAATGATGGATATCTAAAAATTGAAAACTTTAAAAAAATGTAGCTATATTTAGGGACAATTGCATTTTGTATACCTTTATTTGGCCTTGAATGCAATAGTAGACCCCATATTCGATATTTGAGAAAATAACCACTAAGGGTACTGAAATTACAGTTGACTCCCTTACGACCAAACAAAAAACACAAGCCGAAATGACAGATGTAACCCGGTGGAAGTATACAATAGACTTCTTTAAGGTCGATTACAAATTAACGTCAACTAGAAGACATAACAATTGGTCTACTACTTAATTATAGTTTAAACTTTAATTAAAAATATTATAAAAAATAATTTGATAAACCTATTGACCAAATAATAACCACATAGACTTCCTGCATTGGAATAAAATAAATTTACCTATAAACGAGTCAAATTAAGGGAGGAAAGACTGATTAGGTTAAAATTATATGATTTAGAGTTTTGCTTATTTAGACTTCTCTGTGGACTAATTGTGGTTGACTTTGTTATGCCATCAACTATTAATATTATACTAATACCGATAATTTAATCAAACCGAGAGCTGAACCTTACCGAATGTGTACCGATTCCTTGATTTTAACCTAACCGGATAATTTAATCATATATATACTTCTCTCTGTAAGTCAACCCTAATTTTTATGTGATCTCTCTCTCTCTTCAAAATTTCTCTCTCAAAAATTTTAATATTGTTGCTCTAGAAAATTCAGCCACATATACCCACAAAATATTTTGTGGCTTACAAAGATAAATATGAAAACCTTCGATTCTCTTTTATTTTATTTGCCTCTCTCTCAAATATATCTTGGCTCTCCAAAAAAAAAAAATGATCTAAAAACAGATGTGTCTCAACTCCAATCTATCATCTTTTTCTCTTTATTTTTTCATTGAAGAAGTTCTGTAAATCCGACTCTATGAATCTCCCTCCAGCTTTAGCCTTCATTCATATTCAATTCTAATCCCAAAGTTTTTGTTTTCATATCTACCTACCTAATCTAGGTTTTTAGTTTTATGTTGGTTGAATTTGGGTTCTATATGAATTTTTTTATTTGGATATGAGAATTGTTATTGGGTAGTCTGTTGGAAAAAGTTTAGTATTTTCTTTTTTGAGTTTGATTTTAACTTTTATTTGGATTTTTATGATTTAGTTGCTTAAAGTCAGATTTTTTATCAAAGCTTGTTCTTGTCTTTAATTTTACAGGCGAAGAGAAGATTAAACAGTAGGTGATGGAGGCGGAGGTGGAAGCGATGGAGTGACAATGGAGAAGAATGAAGAAGAGACGGAGAAGAAGCTGATTTTGTGTGCAGAGTCGTTAGGATAGGTGATAGGTGATAAATACGGTTTAGTTTCCCAGGAAGAAGTATTCCTGATAAGTCTTCAACATAATCATTAAAAATATTAAATTGATTTGATTGATTTGCAGTTTAATGTATAGTTTAGTTTCTGAGGAAGAAGTTTTCCTGATAAGTTTTCAGCATAATCATTAAAAATATTAAATTGATTTGATTGATTTGCAGTTTAAAGTACAGTTTAGTTTCTAAGGAAGAAGTCTTCCTGATAAGTCTTCAGCATAATCATTAAAAATATTAAATTGATTTGATTGATTTGCAGTTTAAAGTACGGTTTAGTTTCCGAGGAAGAAGTCTTCTTGATAAGTCTTCAGCATAATCATTACAAATATGAAATTGATTTGATTGATTTGCAGTTTAAAGTATGATGTTCACATATTTTACCTTGTCTTACTTTAGTTTATTTACACATTTTCCATGTTTTACTAGCTTGTTAGGTCATCATTGAGTAGTTTTTGGGCTGTTTATGCATTAGGGTAGATTTGCATTGCATTGCATTGTTTCTTGCATAAACAGATGATTTAGGACCCAATGGAGCATGGATAAGTGCTGAGGGAGAGTGAAGCCATCAAGAGAGGCAGACAAAGGAGCTAGAGCAGAAGAGAATCAAGGTCCGGGAGTTCACTCGACCACCACACTCGACCAGACACTCGCCCGTGTGTTGAGAGGGACTCGAACGACTGAAAGGAGCAGAAGAAGACCTGACTCGACCATGCACTCGACCGAGCACCTGGTTGAGTCAACCGAGCCGCCTCTATATTTTGTCCTGTAGCCATTTTAGGGCTTCTCTACTTTTCTATATATACCCTTTGTACTATGTGGCCACTGACAAGCCACTTTACAGAGGAAAAATATCACAAAAACCTTTTTGGGATTTTAGCTTTTAAGTTTACATCATCAACAATTTTAAGCTTTTTCCTTAGATTCTCATACTTTGTGGCTTCTGTAACTTTCTGGGTATTGAGAATCTAAGTTTATTTCCTTGAACAAAGTTGTACATCTTCATCTTATCTTTCTAATTATGCAAGTTTCATTGATTTTTGGGTTTATGATTTTGTTTATCATGAGTTGGTCATCTGAGTAGTGTGTTTGGATCTTAGGGATGGATTAGGCTGGATGAGAGTTATGGTAGTTTAGACTGACCAAGCTTGATTGTTTAAATATCTCTTCTGCGTTGGGTGTGCTCTAAGCTGTTCATATATCTGAGAGGTTAAGAACTGATCCAAGGTTGCTTAGCATCATGCCAATGTTTAAGCTTCTGGATAATACTAATGCTGGAGATTACTGTTCCTATCCCAAGAGATTGGTTGTGTAGGAAGGTTTTTGACACGTGATGATCTGGATCTTTATGCCTGCTTTTATATGCAATAGCTAGTGAGAACTAGATCTAGGAGTATCTAAGCTTGATTGTTATTGTCATGAGAATGGATTAACAAGTATTGGAAGATCATTGTCTAGAGATAACTTACTGTTGATTGAGGTTTGTTGGTCAGTTTAGATTAGTATAGCTCAAGTCCAGCCCATGAATCCATCCCTAGGACCTTCTGTGTTTATTGATTTCTCTATTTGATCATTGTTATCCGCTTTCTGTTTAATTTACTTTCAACCTGCTCTATTTGATTGTTAAGTTCTGTTTCTGTTCTTCGTAGCTTCCCACTCGACCGAGTACTCGATCGAGCATACGATCGAGTGCCTGCTCGAGTCAGTTTCCCGGTACTTGCTTTATGTCCTGCATCTTTCTAATTTCATTCCTGTTTCATTGCATATCTTAGTTTCAGTTATTATCTTGCATTTACATTTCTGTCATCAAACTGTTACACCAAAACCATCTTCATATTTGGCTTAACTTAGATAAGTGTTTACATCTTGACTGCTTGTATCATACTCATTATGGATTGACATCTCTTATACTGCAACTAAATAAGAGTAATTGAAACCTCTTGCATTCCACCTTATTATATATCTTTGGTTTCAGCTTGTGTTTGTTGTCTGATTGCATCATTCACACATTCATAAGTATTTCAAAACCACCAGAAAAGAACATGTTTCAAAGTACGGTTTAGTTTCCGCGGAAGAAGTCTTCTTGATAAGTCTTCAGCATAATCATTACAAATATTAAACCAACCAATAATCGGTTCAGTTTCACGTGCAGAAGTCTGCCAGAGAAGTCGTCGACATAATAATTACAAGGTTTAAATTGATTTAATTGATTTGACGTTAGTTGGTAAAGAAGTCTGCAAGAGAAGTCGGTTTTTTTATATTTTCTGGTACTGTTTCAGATAAACCGGAATTGGTTTTCTAAAACCGGGATTATTATAATTATTATAACTTCACTCAACTTAAAAACCACGATAACAACTATAATTATCTCTAATTCCGTCTTGCTCATATTCTTGTCATCAATCTATTCCTCTTACCTCTTCCACTTATCTCATCCGCTTATCAATAATGATTCATTTTCCCATTGTCTCAATTGCAGAGGTGACAGTTTCCCTTTGATAATAGGCAGAGAGTACACAGAAAAAACATGTTTTGGGGGTCAGAGCAGAGACAACTTAATTACAGTTTTTAATTTTTATTCTTCAGTCTGTTAATTTCCTTGCACTTAATTACAATTTTTAGTTTTTAGTTCCTTGTACTTAATGTTATGTAAAAGTAGTGCTTAGCAACTTGCTAAACGTATTTAATGAAAGTATATTGACTATTATTGTTCAGGTCAGTCAATAGTGCCTTACCCTATTTTCACCTTCTTCCCACAAAATGTGTTAAAAAGTTTCTTTCTTTTTCACTTTTCCAAATACAAACAAAACCAAACAAACCAACCAATAATCGCTTCTTGTAGAGTTGAAAAAGAGATAAGAATGCATAAAGAAAAGAAAAAAAAAAGACGATTAAAGACTTTTTCAATTATACAAACTTCACACAGAACTCCAACATGTTAACTTCCAAAATAAGTCTAAGTTAATGACCTAACTGCCTAAGAAAACCAAAAACTTGATTTCTCCATATGTATAATAGATAATCATGTCAAAAACATATAGAAGCAAGTACATAACATATATCAAAGAATACAACACGAAAATCTTAAAAATTATTCACCAATTTGTAATAAATTGATTTTCAAATTATGACGACTTCATGTTGATGTCAACATTGTAGACATAAATTAGCCTCTATGAAGATACTTCCTTTGAAGTCTATTTTGTGTGGTCTACTTTTGCAATTACAATTTAATAAAGCAGACACCGTATGAAGTCTACTAGGATAGTTGACTTCTTTTGTTGTCTTCCTTTGTTAATTTTTTGGTCAGTTTTGCAATTAAAAGCATATAACAGAGTAGACTTCTTGGAAAGTTTCAACAACTTAACTTCGATTACAGTCTACTCTGGTTATTTTTGCAATTGACCAAACCATTGACTTTGTAGTAGACTTCTATCTAACAAGTAGACTTCATTTATCCGTCAACTAGAAAAAGTTAACTTCGTTGTGGTTAGTTTTGCAATTGACCAAGTTTGACTTTCGCCAATTAGACTACGTTCGAAGTCTCCACGAATTGTGACTTCGTTTGCAGTCTGCCCTGGTCATTTTTGGGGTTGACCAACATTATAATTTTTTAACTAGTAGACTTCTTTTGCAGTCAACTAATTAATTTTATATCAGTAATATTACGGTCAATGCTTTTATATTTTGGTCAACTTCAAAAATAACCACTATAGAAGTCTACTATATTATTATCCTGCGAAGACTTCATCTGACAATCTTAACTAAAAAGTCAAAAATTTGATCAATTGCAAAAATACACCTTAGTAGACTGCAAACGAAGTATCTGTTAGAAATATTATAATGCAGTCTAAACCATATTTTTTTGTTTTCAAATGAAATTAAAGAGACTGAAATTTTAGTCTACGGGCTCGAAATTCGATAAATTTTAAATTGCAAAACTGACCACATAATAGACTTTACATGATATTATGACGGTTGGACTAACAAATGAAGTCTAATTTCGACAAAAACACAAGGAAAATCACGAAATCTACCGGAAAATAACCTTTTGGTGGTTGTTCGCAATGTCAAACACCGAGGACGTCGCCTTATGTCACCAATGAAGAAACCCAGCGCCAATTTAATCACTATCCAAGAATCATGACATATAACAAGATAAATGCACTTGCAAATTTTCTTGGATTGAAATAGAGAGGAGATGAAAGAAAATGAAGTTCTCATAGCATTGAATGTTATTTAAGCTTACAAATTCAGGTTGTTGAAGCTTTAAGAGCTTCAAATTTGGTTGTTCATGGTTGTTGGAAAATTGATGGTGGTGGCACAACCGTAAATAAAAGAAGAAGATGAGGATATGAATGTAATAAACATTTTTGCAAGAAATTTCAAATAAATCAGAAATAATTGCAATTTTGTGAATACAATGAATGGACAAGTTTAATAGGGAGAAAATGGCAAACGTTGGAGAGAGAAAAAGAGAAGTCTAACATTGCAACTGAATCAAGTTAGGGGTCTAATTTTGCAAGTCTCCCTATATTTATGATATGTTACAAAATATTTTATAGATATGAGCTTGGGACAATTGCATTTTATATACCATTATTTGGCCTTGAATGCAATAGTAGACCCCATATTCGATATTTTTGAAACATAACCACTAAAGGTACTGAAATTACAGTTGATTCCCTTACGACCAAAAAAAAAAAAACAAGCCGAAATGACAGATATAACCCGAAGGAAGTCTGCAATAGATTTCTTTAAGGTCGATTACAAATTAACGTCAACTAGAAGACATAACAATTTGTCTACTCCTTAATTATAGTTTAAACTTTAATTAAAAATATTATAAAAAATAATTTGATAAACCTATTGACCAAATAATAACCAGCATAGACTTCCTGCATTGGAATAAAATAAATTTACCTATAAACAAGTCAAATTAAGGGAGGAAAGGCTGATTAGGTTAAAATTATATGATTTAGGGTTTTGCTTAAGTAGACTTCTATGTGGACTATTTGTGGTTGACTTTGTTATGCCATCAACTATTAATATTATATTATCTGAATTTCATTGATAATTTAACCAAATCGATAGCTGAACCAAACCGAATGTGTACCGATTCCTTGATTTTAACCTAACCGAATTATTTAACCATATATATACTTCTCTCTAACTCAACCCTAGTTTTTTTATGTGATTTCTCTCGCCGGAGCCACCAAAAGTAAAACAACGCCATTCTCTTCTCCATTCTTCTTTTCAACTCTCTCTCTATCTCTCTATCTCTCTGGAGATTTGATTACAGCTAAAATTGAATGTGTTTGGAGCTAGATACGGCGGCGGATTTGGATAGGCTGTTGTTTTCTTTTTCCGTTTATGGATATGACTGGAGAGTTAAGAAGAAGAAGGTCTCTCTCTGTTTGTCTCTCTTTATCTCTCTATTTGTCTCTCTTCTTACTAACCGAACACTTAGTATCAGCGGCTAGCGACGGTGATTTATAGGAAGCCAAGTAGTCACCCTCTGTGTATCAAGATCTTGGTTTCAGACTATATACCAAGTGTTCCCATTTGTTGGATCTTGTTGAAGAATAATAAATCCTCAATTGCTGGTTTTGATCCAAGGTAAAAAAGCGTTTTTTTTTTGTTTTAAGTTATGATATTGGGGCTGTTCGTTTCGTTGCCGCAGATAGCTGTGGCTGCGGCAGACGCAAGTATTGGTGTTCGTTTGGTTGTCGCAACTACCTGCGGCATGACGCTGCGTTTGCCGCTGCTCGCTGCGGTTAGAAAGTTTGATCGCCGGTTTAATACAGCGATTAGCGACTAAATAGTTGCGGCATATATGAAAAATGACAAAACTACCCTTGTTTGTTGAAGGATTTACAAAATAACCTTTAACCCTAATAAGAACACGAAGAAGACAATTCTCTCTTCGTCTTCTTCGTCATCTTCGTCGCCTTCAATTCTGGTGAGTATGGTAAGCTCTCATGCTTCTTCTTCTCTATTTCACTCTTGATAGCTTAGTATAGCTTAGTATCGATCTCTCGTTGCTCATGAGTGCTTAGTCTCAATCTTTCTTCTTCGCCCAATTCAGTACCTCTTTCTCTCTCTGCTTCTTTGTTTCAATGTTGTAGATACAGAACTAGGGTATTAACAAGCAGAACCAATAGAAACTGAATCTGGGTTTTGTTTAAGCTATATTTAGCACCATATTTGGGATAAGAGTTTAGCAGTTTATTCGGATAAGAGTTCAGCAGTGTATTGTTGTTAGAGGAAAAAGGGTATAAAGTCAAGTGAAACAGGTTGATTTTTTGGTTTTGGTTTTCTTTGGTTACATACCTCAAATTTTAGGTCTGAAACATGTTCTGAAAACTTGAGAGCAAGATCTTTACATTGATATAAAGATAGTCTTCTGGGTCCATTTGGTTTGATGGGAAATTGATTCCAAAGTTGACTGTTGGCAGGGTTGTGTCATTCGGGTTATGTGTTGGGAATTTGGTCATAACTTTAAAACCGTGAGTCTAAATTAAGATCTGTTTTTTTCTGTGGCTTTGTATGTCTGTTGTGAATCTTTCCACTAAGTTTTATAATTTTCTAGGTTGTTTTGGCACTCTGTTTGTCGTCTGCATCAAGACAGACGAATTTAGTAGCTTTATGGCTTCATTGTCTCTGTTTAAGTAATTTGGAAAGTGAAAAAGTTTCTTGTTTAACACTTTTTGTTTGGCTTTTGACGATTTCTCATGTATGCTGATATGTTTAACACTTGTTTGTTTGGCTTTTGATGATTTCTCAGGTTAAAACTCAAGTGTTTTGAGAAAGAAGATGTCTAAAGACGTAAGTGTTTTGGCTTTTATCTTAGTGTTTGGTTTGGATCTTAGTGGTTGTGGTTTCATATTTTTTTATGCATCATTTTAGAGTTGGACGGATGATGAAACTCGATTATTCTTTCAACTTTATGCGGATGAGAGAAAAAAAGGAAATAGAACAAGTGTAGGAATGAATCAAACTGGGAAAGATACCATCATGAAGAAGTTTGAAGAGAAATTTAAGAGGGGATTTAACAAATGGATCCCTCATTTTAAGAATAAGTATGATTCGTGTAAGAAAAAGTACGCCACCTTTAGAACGTTAACTCATAATAGGCCTGAGGCTCGGTATGATGATATGGGAAGGTTGGAGATGTCAGATGATTGGTGGAAGCAACGAATAGAGGTACTTGCTTGTGCTATATATGCTTGTTCTTTTGATCACAGTCTCTTCTTAATGTAGTTATTCTGCCTAAGTTTAGTAGTATATAACACTCCTTTGTTTATGCTCTATAGGAATGGCCTGCAGCAAGAAAATTTAGAAGCAAAATGATTGCTAATATGGATGTGTTTGAAGAAGAATTCTGTTTGGTAATAGTTACTGGAGCTGAAGGATGGAGCTCTCAAACTGGAGAAGCTAGTTTAAATTCTACAGTGGATGGAGATGATGATGATGAAGTTGATTCTGTTGACAAAGATATGCCAGCACCGGTAGAGAAACAGACTCAAACACAAGCCCAAGTTGGAAGTTCAAGAGCAAAAAAAAGGCGTAGGGAGAAAGATATGGATGTTGAAGCTGTTATAAAACGGACTGAAGCTCTTGAGAAGAAGGATAAAATAGCGGAACAGATGTTGGAGCGTGAGTATGCATCAAGTGTTGAGAGTGTATTAGAGTCACTTAATGGATTGCCTGGAATTATGAAGTGGTCTTCATTTTACAAAGCAGCAGTTCAGCATCTTATAGCAGATGAAGCAACCAAGCGAGGTTTTATAGCTTTTACTAGTGCTGAAGATAAGATTAGTTTTTTGGAGCTTATGACTAGAAGGAAACTTGATGATTTGTAGTGTTTATGAAGCAGATCATGACATTGCATGTGTTATAGTTTTGGTTTTGTTGTGTTATGAACGAGTTTTGGTTTTGGTTGTGTTATGAACGAGTTTTGGTTTTGGTTGTGTTATGAACATTGTTGTGTTATGAACGATTAACGAGTTTCGGTTGTGTTTGGCAATTAGTTTATTTATGGCAACTATTCTATGGTTTTGTAGATGATTAGAAGATGGATGTTGGGTGATGATGATGGTGATGATGATGATGAACTTGGTTTGATTGATTCACTTACTGCAGAGAGGTTAAGTCATAGAACAGATCGAGGAGCAGGATGGTGCCATGTCCAACAACTTATGCATGGATCAGATACACAATGTTATGACATTCTTCGAATGAACCAAAGAACTTTTAAGGCTTTATGTAAGATGCTAGCTATACGATATGGATTACTAGAGTCTGAAAATGTCTACATTGAGGAATCTGTTGCCATGTTTCTTGAGGTCGTTGGTCAGGATAAAACTATCCGAGATATAACTGCAAGATATCAACGGTCATTGGATACAATGAAACGGAAGGTTGNTGAAAAGGAAGGTTGATGATGTTTTGAGTGCTCTCATCAAGTTTGCAGCAGATACACTAAAGCCACAAGAAGGTGAATTTACCAGAGTAAACCCTGTTTTGAGGAATGATGATCGATATTGGCCATTTTTTAAAGATTGTGTTGGAGCACTTGATGGAACTCATACCCCGGTTCGTCCTCCGAGTCGATCTGCAGAAGCATATAAAGGTAGAAAGCAAGAACCTACAATAAATGTTCTTGCTATATGTAACTTCGATATGAAGTTCATATACGCATATGTCGGTGTACCTGGTAGAGCACATGATACAAAGGTCTTGACTCATTGTGCGAGGTATGAACCTTTTTTCCCACATCCGCCTAGTGGGAAGTACTATCTTGTTGACTCTGGGTACCCCACAAGGACAGGGTATCTTGGTCCACATCGTGGTTTGCGATATCATCTTGGTCAATTTGCTAGAGGAGGACCACCAGTAAGTGCACGAGAGTTGTTCAACAAAAAGCATTCAGGTATGCGATCTGTGATTGAGAGGACATTTGGAGTGTGGAAAGCAAAATGGAGGATTTTGGATCGTAAGCATCCAAAATATGGTCTCACTAAGTGGATTAAACTCGTAACGGCAACGATGGCACTACACAATTTCATACGGGATTCACATAGGGAAGATCATGATTTTGTACATTGGCATAGTACAGAAGCATATCATGGTGATGAAGGAGAAGAGGAAGAAAGAGAAGGAGAAGGAGAAGAAAAAGAAGAAGAAGAAGAAGAACAACAACAACAACATATTGCATATGAGCCGACTGGTGATAGAGCGATGGAAGCTCTGCGTAAAAACATCACGAATGAATATGGTCAAGGCTGTTTACCTTATTAGAAATTTTTACTATATATGTTGTTATAACTATATATCTAACTAAAAATTATTACCAGCTAAAATAAAAAATATTTTCTGGTTGTAAAAGATTTAAATTACATTTAAAATATAATGATACAAATTTATAAAAATAAAATAAGAATTGAGTGTAAAATTGCCGCAACGTCAGCAAAACGAACACAAAACCTGCGGTTGCGGTAGCGACAGCGGAAGCGTTAACAAAAAGAACAGCATACGTGCGGCAGCGGCAGAGATAACGGCGATGAAACGAACAATAACCTGGGGTAATGTTTGACGCTGTCGCTGCCGCTGCCGCCTGCGACGACGAAACGAACAGGACCATTTAGGTGAAGTTAGTTTTTTTCTGGGATCTCATTGTAGATTGTTAGGTTTGCTAATTCGCATATTACCAATTCAGTGACTCTTGGTTCTAAATTCGTTTTGGTAGTCATAGTCTTCTTTAGTCATGGTTTGGTTCTAAGCGAGTAAGAAACTCTTTTCAATCTTCTCTGTTTTTCTCTCTTGTAGTTCTGTGGTTCTATTTTTCTCTCTTGAGTTCTTCGCAGATAAGTGATATCTTTTGGTGTGAAGAAACGTTGCAGATCTTGAAAAAACAAATACTTTTGGCAGATACAGATTTAGCTTACCAATGTTTGACACCTAACCCCATCTCACCTGATTACATGATTCGTATGATTAGCTGTGAATTGTGCAATCAGTGATTTGTTAATAACATTGTCCGTTTATTTGTTACTTGATGGAGTTTAGTTAGCTTTGTAGGAATCTGTACTCACATGTGATTTGTGTTCTTGGGATGTGGTTTGCAGTGTTCTTCAAGAAGTGGTCAACAAAGCTGACGATGGTGGAATCACATCTCTTTATCTCAGCTATAACTATAAAGATGTATCAACAACGATGGGAAGCAAGACGTTGATCGACGTTAAAAGCATAAACTTATGCAGCGATTATAAGATTCGTTTTTTTCTATTCATTCTATAAGTTCATAATCTAAACTAAGTTCACTCTTAATTTAAAATATTTTCAACAAATATGTAGGAGTTAGTTTTATTATATTATGGAAGTAATTGATGTGTGGAGATGGATCTGGTCCATCTGGAAGAACTAAAACATGTGTTTGGTATGGAAACATGGAAGAAGAACATTATATTTGTAAATCTGTAAGAAATATAACTGCTAATACAATTATATAATTGTTGACGAGAAGTGTGGGCAAGTGATCCTTATTGTTTCATCTTGAAGACAAATAAAATGGTACAAAAAGTATTGCTAAGATAATTTTCTGGATCAGTGCAAACAGAACTACTCGTGAAAACAACCTTCTTACACCTATGAAAAAGATGCAATATTCGTAATTTATTGTTGCTCCAGTATCCAGTGTCAGATAAATAATACAAATAACGAATATGTTATATAGGAGCATTTTGTTTCTTCGAATGTCATCACTACGTGGCTTTTTTTTTATTAACTTAAACTTTAACATGTTCGTTCTCACAAATGTATCCTAAAAAAATATGACTTCCAAAATAAGTCTAAGTTAATGACATAACTGCTTAAGAAAACCAAAAACTTGATTTTTCCATATATATAATATATAATCATGTCAAAAACATATAGAAGCAAATATATAACATATATCAAAGAATACAACAAAAAAATCTTAAAAATTATTCACCAATTTACAATAAATTGGCTTTCAAATTATGACGATTATTGACATAAACTAGCCTATATGAAGATACTTCTCTTGAAGCCTATTTTGTGTGGTCTACTTTTGCAATTCCAATTTAATAAAGCAGACACCGTATGAAGTCTACTAGGATAGTTGACTTCTTTTGTTGTCTTCCTTTGTTAATTTTTTTGGTCAGTTTTGCAATTAAAAACATATAACAGAGTAGACTTCGTAGAAAGTTTCGACAAGTTAAGTTCGATTACAGTCTACTCTGGTTATTTTTGCAATTGACCAAACCATTGACTTTGTAGTAGACTTCTAGCTAACAAGTAGACTTCATCTATCCGTCAACTAGAAAAAGTAAACTTCGTTGTGGTTAGTTTTGCAATTGACCAAGTTTGACTTTCGCCAAGTAGACTACGTACGAAGTCTCTAGGAATGTTGACTTCGTTTGCAGTCTGCCGTAGTCATTTTTGGGGTTGACCAACATTTTAATTTTTTAACTAGTAGACTTCTTTTGTAGTCAACTAATTAATTTTATATCAATAATATTACAGTCAATGTTTTTATATTTTGGTCAAATCCAAAAATAGCCACTATAGAAGTCTACTCTTTTATTATCGGAAGAAGACTTCGTTCGGCAGTCATAACTAAAAAGTCAAGAATTTGGTCAATTGCAAAAATACACCTTAGTAGACTGCAAACGAATTATCTAAGAGAAAGATTATAATGCAGTCTGAACCATATTTTTTTGTTTTCAAATGAAATTAAGGAGACTGAAATTTCAGTTTACGGGCTCGAAACTCGATAAATTTTTAATTGCAAAATTGACCACATAGTAGACTTTACATGATATTATGACGGTTAGACTAACAAATGAAGTCTAATTTCACAAAAAAATCTAGGAAAATCACGAAATCTACCGGAAAATAACCTTATCGGTGGTTGTTTCACAATGTCAAGCACCCAGGACGTCGTCTTTAGTCACCACGGAAGAAACCCAGCACCAATTTAATCACTATCCAAGAATCATGACATATAACAAGATGAATGCACTTGCAAGTTTTCTTGGATTAAAATGGAGAGGAGATGGAAGAAAATGAAGGTCTCATAGCATTGGGTGTTATTTAAGCTGACAAATTCAGGTTGTTGAAGGTTTAAGAGCTTCAAATTTGGTTGTTCATGGTTGTTGGAAAATTGATGGTGGTGGCACAACCTTAAATAAAAGAAGAAGATGACAATATGGATGTAATAAACATTTTCGCAAAAAAATTTAAATAAATCAGAAATAATTGCATTTCTGTGAATACAATGAATGGACAAGGATTTAATAGGGAGAAAGTGGCAAATGTTGGAGAGAGAAAAAGAGGGGTCTAACATTGCAGTTGACTCAAGTTTGTAATCTAATTTTGTAAGTCTCCCTATGAGCTTTAGGAGAAACATACATTATATTTTTTTTTCTTTACATACATAATACATTATATGTAAATTTACATGGTAATTAAATTATGATATTAATAAGACCATATTTTACATGTGGATTTCAGAAAAAGTATTATCTTATTATCTTATCGAATTTTGTTATTTTTACACTCGCCCGACTTGGGACTAACAAATTTTGTTATGTTTTCTTTCAGTCATTCACGACAATAACAGGAAGGAGGCGTCCTCTTATTAACAAAAAGGGTTTTTGGTTTAATTATAATAAACCATGATTTAATTAGATTAAACCAAGATTTATTTAAACCAGAATTAATTAAACCATACTTTGATTTAATTAATAAATTGACCAGCTTAGTAAACCAGCCGCAAAATTAAACCAACTTCACTCCAATTCTCGATATAAAATTCCATATTTCATATTTTTTGGGGCACGGGTGGTACAACATCTCCATTGGGGAGTGCTCTATAGGTTGCCATTCTATTTATGGCCCAAAAAAAAAACCTATAATATAGTCAATAATTCGAGAATAGATTCTTCAATAGGAAACTTGAGCAACTCATAAGGAACGTTATATGTCAAGTTTAGATTGGTTGTCGGATAAATATAAAAAGCAAAATTCTTTTTTTCTTTCTTTTTTTTTCTTTTTTCTTTCCACTCTTTCTCTAACAACCCGTCCCGTGAACCCCACTAGCCTCACTGCTAGCTGCCCCAACAGACCGTCCGCAGATCCTACTAGCCTCACTGCTAGCCGTCCCAACGGACCCCAAGCTGGCCCTGCAGGACATCGATCCTAACCCATCACTGTGGACATCCCAATCCACCAGTAGGTTATTGGTGCGCCAGGCGTTCCTCGAACCCTGGTCCTCACCCTTTATCAACCTTCCCACAAGACAAGTTGCCACCAATTGATCTACAGGGCCAGCTTGGGATCCGTTGGGATGGCTAGCAGTGAGGCTAGTGGGGTCCGCGGACGGTCTGTTGGGGCAGCTAACAATGAGGCTAGTGGGGTCCATTGGACGGGTTGTTACATAAAAATCGATTTTTAATATGACAACCCGTCCCGTGGACCCCACTAGCCTCACTACTAGCCCACTAGCCTCACTGCTAGCCGCCCCAACATACCCCAAGTTGGCCCTGCAGAGCATCGATCCTAACCCATCACTGTGGATATCGCAATCCACCAATAGGTTATTGGTGCGCCACGCGTTCCTCGAACCCTGGTCCCCACCCTTTCACAACATTTCCACATGACAAACTGTCACCAATTGATCCTGGCGCACCAATAACCTACTGTGGATTTGGATGAGTAGTTCCATTTGCCATAGTGAGGGGTTAGGATCGATGCCCTGCAGGGCCAGCTTTGGGCCTATGGGGGCAAGCTAGCAGTGAGGCTAGTAGAGTCCACGGGACGGGTTGTTACACTTTCTCTCTTTACTCTCTTGATGTTAACAGCGATGGATTCGCCAAATCACCTCAAGTCCGGAAAAATCATCGACGGATGTTGCTCTGATGGCCTAAAGTGGACACATAAGGTTTGTCTTCTCATCTCTGCTTTAGAAAAACTTTCAGAACTCAAATTTTGTCTATGGAAAGCTAAAAGAGTCATGTTTCTCCTCGAGATGGAATCAAGTCAATTTGTTCATTCATTAGAAAGATATGCCTGATATAAAGAGATGTGTTATAAACTCGTGAGAGGATAAGTTTGAAACCAAGTGGACTTTAATGACGGCCCGATTAGAGCATCTCCACTGGAGAATGCTCTATCAGTTGCTATTCTATTTATGGCCCAAAAAATAAACCTCTATAATATAGTGAATAATTAGAGAATCGATTCTGCGATAGGGAAGTTGAGCAACTCATAAGGAATGTTACGTGTCAAGTTTAGATTGGTTGTTGGGTAAATATAAAAAACAATTTTTTTTTTTCTTTCTTCTTTCGACTCTTTCTCTCTTTCCTCTCTTGATGTTAACAGAGATGGATTCGACGATTCACCTAAAGTCCGGAAAAATCGTCGGCGGATGTTGCTTCTGATGGCCTAAATTGGACACATAAGGTTTGTCTTCTCATGTCTGCTTTAGTGCAATCTTTGATGGATGTTGCTTCCCGTCTCTCCCTTGTTTCACCCACCATCTCTCTCTTTCTCGCATCATCGCGACTGCTCAATTTGTGATTAGGTTTTCCCTGATGTTTGGGTGATAGATGAGTCTTAATGTTTCGTAAAATTATGTTATTACTACTGTGATTTTTTATTTTTTTGGTAAGATCTTGGATTGATTTACGATATCTGCCAATTTTGGTGTATAACCAAAATCTATGGATGATGGTCTGATTTTTAAAATGACAGGGATTGCTGCTGGTGTTTGTATAATGAGCAAGGCATGGAAAGATGAACAAGAACCTTCGTTGATCTGTTTTGTATTTTCGTTTTTCGCTCTAACTCTTTCGGGCTTAACCTTGTCTCGATTTCCCATGATGATGAAGAAGCTCATATAACTCTTTCGTGATCTTTCTAGATTCACATTGGTAGCTTCCCACCTGAAGAAGGCTGAATCGTGCGGAAAGATGGTGATCATTATTAAGTCATGCCTCATTGTCTTCAGATTAAGTTCATGGTTCAACCGCTATGAACTGTTTGTCTTTGAAATCTTCCGATGCTTATCAGGTTAATACTGTTATAATTGGTCTTGGAGCTGAGTATTTTCGATTGACACTTATGATGGTATCTCGTTAAATAGGCAGTTGAGCTTGACCCGGTAATGGTTAGTGTTGGCAAGGATTACTTTGGTTTCATACAAACTGATCGCTTGAAGGTAGATTCTTTCTTTTCAATACTAGTGTCAATGCTATTCTTTAGCATCTTTCTATTTGATTCTCTTATCTCTACCATCACATTCTTATACTTGTAGGTGCATATTGCTGATGGGATTAAATTCGTTAGAGATATAACAAACTCTGAAACTCCTTGTGAGGAAACATCAAACGTCAAAGGCAGAACTTGTCCTGAATTCTGATTATAGATGTGGATTAAACAGATTCAAGGTAAGAAAAAGGCCAAGTATTATTAGATTTACGTGGATTTTTCCACATTAATTTGCTAAATTATCTTGTTTGATCTATCTCTGTTTGTAGTGGCGGTTTAACCTGTCCTACATCTTAGTTTATCGAAGAGACATTTCTTCTTTTGGTTAAGCGTGCTCTCCGTCAGCCCAGTCTTTTCGTAGTGAACTTGAAGGTTTTGGTTTTGTTCTTGTAGGTTTTGGTTTTGAAAACTGCAGTTTCTGTTTTGAACACTTTCAGGGTTTGGTTTTTAAAACTGGAGCTTCTGTTTCTACTTATAAATTGGACACTTTCAGCTGGTGCTAGTGACAATGACTCGGTTGACAAAATGGAGGATCTTGTATGTGAAGCTCCTGTTATGCCTTCTCAAGAAAACTCAGGTCTGTTCTTGATGAACATATGTCTGCTCTTGGAAACTGCATTGCCTGTAATGATCATGTTGCTCTTGCTCACATTGATCAATACCTATGTTTAAATTTTGTTTTTGTTTGGATGAGATACACAAAACAACATTCTCAAGTGCTTATGTGAAAAGACCCGACCCGTTTTTTTAATAAATAATAAATAATAGTTACTCTACAACTAGTGGCCTCATACCCACTACCCTCCTAACCTCAGACACACCACAGCGGGTAACATAAACCATAACATTAAACCAATAATTATCCAATAATTAAATAACCAATATTCCAAGTATAACAATTCCAATAACCAAACATCAGGAAAATATAGAACCCCCAACCTAACAATGTTCTAATGACCTAACTCTAGCAACCTAACAATGCCGGACAACAACCAATCGAGTCCCTAGAACATCCTCCTCTTCATCGCCTGGATTCCACGATCACACTTTGCCTTTACCTGCACCACAAACACAAATCGAGATGCATGAGTATTTTATAAACACTCAGTGAGGCAATCCTCCCATCTATTGGGCTATACACACAAGCAACTGAGATACTAATGCAATAAAACAATCAACAAACAATACAAACAAACAAGGGAACGAGTATCATCTCGCTGGAAGGGAGGTGTTAACCGACACCAGCCAAGTGTCGACCGACACTGGCATTGGTGTCGATCGTCACTACCCCACAGTGTTGACCGATGTTGAACCTTGGGTGTCGACCGACACCCTCCTAGTGTCGATCGACGCTGACTCTGCAACCGCGATCCGCTCGAAGCCGAGAGTCGTATCTCGCTTCCAATCGCCACCAAATCGTCAAATACTCAAAACCCCAAGCCTTATGCATTTGTAGGAACCTAAAGCAACCATTCCCAACAAGAAAACCACACAAAAGAACAACAAACAAGCAAGAACAAAGGAATCTTAGGGTTAGATCAGCCATGGTCATGCACTCACCTCTTTGTAGGAATTTTCTGACCAACAATGACGAATCCCATACTCCCAGCAAGCCTCCACCACCTTCCTAGGTCCAGATATCTCAAGAACCACCAAGAAATCTCACCAAACTTCCCAAAAACTCACGAACACACTTTTTCTCTCTTTTTCTCTCAAAACTGTGATGCGGCGACAATATAACTTTCCCAAAACCCTTTCTGCAACAATTCACTTAAATATCTCGGTTCCCTTGGTTTTTCTTAAACCAAACCAACCAAAAATCGACAATTAAATCAATTTGGTCGAACCAAAAAAATGTTGGTGTTGAGGACACCCCCTTGGTGTCGATTGACACCCATCCCCAAAATAAACATTTTGGTTCGCGGATGTTACAATTCTCCCCCACCAACATTGATTCCTCCTCGAATGTCGAACAATCATCAGCCAAGGACCCTTGTGCAACCGTCTCCATGGCCCGCACTCCTCTGAACGATCTACGGAAGGTCACCTATTGGCGATAAGCTCACGTTCTAGGCATTATTTGCTCTTGAATTTTGGACTTTCCTTTACTCACAGGCCTAAACCTTGAGTTTTTATTTGCTCCTCATCAGGCCGAAGCCTGCATGCCATAGTATATAAGGAAGTCTAATATTCGTCTCTAGGGTTGCCACCCTACAGCGCGCCCCTGGATTGTCATCCAAAGTCAATATACCAACCATACTCTCAAGCCACAAAGTCTTAGAATATGGCAGTACTAGGAGAACCGAAACCCCCCAAGAGTCGTGAGCAAACAATTCTGAACACGACTGAGCCCTATCTTTATCCAGGTTTCCTTCTCATGGTTCGCGTTGAACAACACAATGACCTACCAACAACAGATCCCCTCACTGGAATACCTTATGACCACACAAGGATCATCTCAATGCGACAAGGGCCACCACAAAGGCCAACATATGTCCTAACCAGGACCACCACAAAGGCCAAACAAATGTACTAACAGGACCACCACAAAGGCCAAACAAATGTCCTAAACAAGACCGCCACCAAGGCCAAATAATCGTCCTAAACAGGACCGTCAAAAAGACCACTCGTCCCAAAGGACCATCATGAAGACCGCTTGTCCCGAAGGACCGTCACGATGATCGCTTGTTCCGAAGGACCGTTATGAAGACCACTTTTCCTGAAGGACCGTCACGAAGACCATACATCCCAAAGGACCGCCTAAACATGCAATATTGGCTAAACAGCCCACCACAAAGGCCACACAATTGGCTAAATAGTCCGCCACGAAGGCTACACAGTGGCTAAATAGCCTGCCACAAAAGCCACACAAGCCCCTCAAAGGCTCACAACCACTAAAAATGGACAAATTCTTACTCCCATAAAAATTTCCGTTTCTAGAACTTTCCACTTTTGGAAAATTTCCTCTTTAGCAACTTCTAATTCAGAAAACCTTTCCCCCTTTAACCACAGACTTGCAGAACTTTGTATCCCGAACACCACCTTGTCTTGTTACTTAGTGGCACAACCAACCAACCCTAAGCGACCAAGTAAACAAGATAGATGGGCTGGAATACTCCACGGACTACAATTGGGACCAGCCAAGACAAGTTCAAGTCGCAACTTGCTTGTCGAACCACTTCTTCAACCTTGCCTTCATCCTCGCCTCTGGCTCCCAAGTATGCTCCTCAACACAATCACAGTCCCAAAGAACTCTCATCAAAGGAATCTTCTTCTTCCAAAGTTCCTTGATCCTCCTCTCGAGAACCCTCACTGATCTCGTCTCCAAAACATGCTAGGCTGAAGATCCTCAGGAATCTTAGCCAACACCTGATCATCCTCGTGGAGACACTTTCCCAACATCAACACATGAAAAACCTTGTGGAACGCAAGCATAACCTCAGGCAACTCCAGCCTATATGCTATCGGTCCCACCCGCTAAATCACTCTGAACAGACCCATATACCTCATACTCAACTTAGTCTCACTCAATGACCTGTTCGGTTCACGCAACATGGCCATCTTGAGGTACACTCTATCTCCAACCTGAAACTTAAGATCTCTCCTCCTCTTGTCGGCATAACTCCTATGCCTATCCTGAGCTTCCTTCATGTTCAGCTTGAGAACCCGAATCTTCTCTTAGGTCGCCTGAACAAAACTTGCCCCGTACATGCTCCTCTCCCCCACCAGAGTCCAGCATAACGGTGTACGACACGGCTTCCCATACAAAGCCTCATGAGGAGCCATCCTAATACTCGCTTGGTAGCTTAGGTGATCTGCCCAATGGCCACCCCAGTCCAACACACACATCCTCAACAAATCCTCCAACGTCTAGATTGTCCTATCTCACTGCCCATCTGTCTATGGATGGTAAACTGTACTCATATGCACCTTAGTGCCCATCTCTAACTGAAATGCCCTCCAGAACACCGAAGTGAACTTGGAATCCCTATCAGACACAATACTCGATGGCACCCCATGCAACCTGACTATCTCCTTCACATACTTCTTAGCCAAGACCGCTGCTCCATCAGTCTTCTTAATGACAAGAAATTGTGCCGACTTAGTCAGCTGGTCCCCAATGACCCAAATAGCATCCAACGACCTCGACACTGGCAAACCAACTATGAAGTCCATAGTAATCATATCCCACTTCTACTCTGGAATGGGAAGACTCTTCAGCAATCCACCTGGGACCTGATGCTCAACCTTCACTAGCTGACACACATCGCACCTAGCGACCCAACTAGCCACATCCTTCTTCATCCCGACCCAATGATAGTACATCTTGAGATCACGGTACATCTTAGTTGCTCCTAGATGAATTGAGAACATGCTCGCATGAGCCTATCTCTGGATGTCTTGCCTCATCTCATCATCCTTAGGAACACAAATCCGCCCATGCATGCACCAATATACTACCATTAGCCGAGACCTGATACTCTGAGTCAACATCCTTCGAGGCATTCACCAGCCCCAAATCCTTCTCCTGAGCCAACTGCTTTTTGCTCAAAAGATCTACTCTATCAGCTGTAATCAAACCCAACGGCTCCTGAAAAATCGCACACAAGCTCAAAGCACTGATCTCCCCTACCAGAGACTCCATATCCTACTCCTGAGCCAAAGTCGCCCGCTTCCGACTCAAGGCATCTGCAACCAAGTTAGCTTTCCCAGGGTGATAGGATATCTCCAAATTATATTCCGCCACTAGCTCCATCCACCGCCTCTGCCTCAAATTCAGATTGGGCTGAGTGAATATGTACTTCAGGCTCTTATGATCTGTAAAAACATATACCTTTGCACTATAAAGATAAGATCTCCAAATATTTAGGATAAAAACTATAGCAGCCATTTCCAATTCATGAGTAGGATACTTGTCCTCATGCTTCCGCAACTGCCGCGAAGCGTAGGCAATCACCTTCCCATGCTGCATCAACACACACCCCAAACAAACTCTGAATGCATCTGTATATACCACATAGGGTTCTCCCTGCTCTGGCAATGCCAATACTGGAGTAGTAGTCAACATCTCCTTCAGGCTTGCAAAGCCCTCCTCGCACTCTTGTGGCCAAACAAAAGGAACCTCCTTCCCTGTCAACCTAGTCATCGGACGTGCTCTGCTCACAAAGCCTTGCACAAACCTCCTGTAGTAACCTGCCAACCCAAGGAAACTCTTGATCTCCGTGGCATTCTACGGTCTAGGCCATTCTCTGATAGCCTGAATCTTCTCCAATTCCACAGAAACCCCCTATGCAGCAACGATATGACCCAGAAAACCCATCTCCCACTGCCAGAAACTCCACGTGCTCAACTTAGCAAACAACTTCTGCTCCCGCAACTTCTCCAGAACTGCCCTCAAATGCATTGCATGCTTCTCCGGACTCTTGGGATAAACCAGGATAACGTCGATGAAAATGATGACAGACACGTCCAAAAATTCATGAAACATGCTCTTCATCAATCTCATAAACGCTGATGGCGCGTTAGTCAACCTAAACGGAATCACCACAAACTCATAATGTCCATACCTTGTCCTAAATGCAGTCTTCCTCACATACCATATAGATATATACATCTATTTAATTATAGAAAACAAAAGTAAGTGTTTTAAAATTTTAAATTCTATCTAATAACAAATATAACATAATTAGGTTCCAAATTGTATAAAATGTAAGAAGAAGAAAAAATATTCTAAACCAAATTATAAATTAATTAGATAAAATTTAATTAGTTGAGAATTTAAAAGCTAATTATATTAAAAATTATTATTTAAAACACAATAATTTATAATTTTATCATGCGGTGTACCGCGGGTGAAAACCTATTTTGTTGTAAATACCGTGACAAAAATGTCACATATCTTGCCAAATATTTTTACTAAAATCTTCTTGTAAAATAGTCACAACTCATACCGTTGAATATCTCTTGCAAAATTTGCAAGAAATTGTTGTATGTCGTAATATTATTGATAATTTGTAATAAAAAGCAATCGACAGTTTTGTCACTATTTTGCGATAAATTTGTAATAAAATTGTTACGTGCATTTATTATTATAAAAACTACGATGTCGGCCCATGCGTTACTGCACGGGAAAGTGAAAACTTTACATGATTAACATTGTTAATTGTTGGGAATCTCCTAAAATCATTTGTACTTACTCTTGTATAGTCAAGGTTCGAGAGTCGAATAATATTAGATGATCATAATGTTTTGCTAGAAGCCTCTTATGATCAATGACTTTAGATGCTCATTACTAATATCATTCGATCCTACAGGGTCACACACCTAAGCAGATTGGATTAATGCAATGTTGGGTTTGATATAATATATACAAGTATGTTATATGAGATATACATATATATATATATATATATTTATATATGTGCACTTAGAAAAAAATGTTTATTATATATTATATACATATACATATATATAAACGTACACGTAGGAGAATTGGGCTTGGCCCATTAGCAAAACCCAATTGGAGGTGGTTGGAAACGGAGATTCGATGATCGGCTTCGAGCAGAACGCGCATGTTTGGGCCAGTGTCGATCGACATCATGTTGGTGTCGGTCGACACCAACTTGTCTGATTCGTGATTTCATGGTTTGTTGAGTTTGTTTGTTCTTTGTTAAAAATTGGAATCTCAGTTGCTTGTGTGTATAGTCCAGTAGATGGGAAGATTGCCTCACTAAGTATTTATGATAATACTTACGCATCTCAATTGTTGTTTGTGGTGTGCATGTATGTGACGTGGAATCATGTCGATGAGGAGGAGGATGATCTAGGGTCTCGTTTATGTGTTGGTGGTTACATTTTTTATGTTGGAACCTTGGATAGAGTTATGCTAGGTTGTTGGATAGATTGGTTAGGAATGTTATTGTATTGATGATGTATTGGTTTTGTATTATTGGTATGTTTCCGCTGTGCTTAATGGTTATTGTTGGTTTAATGATGAGTTGTGGTTTGGGTTGGTTAATTAAGTATTATGGATACTTAATTATATATATATGTATATATTGTATTTATTAAAAAAAAAGGATCGGGTTGTTTCATCTCCACACATAAGGAGGGCAGAGCCGAAGTTCTCTCTATGGTGGAGGAGGTTTGACACAAGGTTATCCTCCCCAGGGAGTAAGGTGGGGGAGGTTGGAAGCAAGGTTATCTCCCAAGGGAGGAAGGCAGAGCGAAGGTTTTCTTCATCTCTATGGTAGAGGAGGTTGGACGCAATGTTCTCTCCATATGGGAGGAGGGTAGAACCGAGGTTCTTTCCATAGTTAGTCATATACTATTGTGATATAATTTATTTTTTATTCAAAATATTTTTTGAGTTAACAATTTTAGTGATTAAAAAAATTATGCAAAATTGAAAGTAAAGAGACATATAATAGTTGACTTAATTTGGTCATATAGACATTTTCTAGGTGGTGGTAAATAATATATTTGTAACATACTGTATATCTAGGTGTAAAAAATACACTTTAATGGTAACATAAATAAAAAATTTGTATATAGATATTAATCAGTGTATTATAACAAAAAAAATATAACTAATGTATGATAAATTTTAATATATTTTTATTAAATTTAATTTTATTTCCAAAACTTTAAAGCCTGCACATCGGACGGGGTATTATCTAGTAGAAAAATAAACTTAAAATTAAATATCATATTAGGTGAATAACTCCTTTTTATTTTATTAAGCACACACCTTTAATTCGTATTACATCATTACATAAGTTTCACAACAATAAACACTCGTAATGACATGATTTAGTTTTTAAACTTGGCCTCAAGGTCCTTGACAACATTGACATCTAACTTAAACGCCTGAGCCAGAATCTCTGGATTAATTGGTGGCGTCGACCCAAACACATCGTGATAACACCAGCGTTCTGATTCTGACTACTTAGCCCAGCAAAGGCCACTGCAGGGGTCTTCCCCATATTCACTTGGAAATGGATCAATGGGGAACACGAACACGTCGCCTGGGTGCAACATTTTGGCAAATAGACGGTTATTGTCTTGATTGGAAGAGACAAAACCGACATACAATGTTCCCTCGAGAAGAACAAGGATCTCAGTAGCACGAGGGTGTGTGTGAGGCGGGTTCTGTCCATATGGCGCATAGTCTATGCGGACTAAGGATATTCCCATGGTGTTTAGCCCTGGAATCTGATCGACATTGACTGTTGTCACGTTGGATTTGACATCATTATCAGTGTCTCCTGCCTCGTTGAGGTCCGAGAAGAAGAAATCTTCTGCTTTCGCTTGCTTCGGATCCTTACAGAACTTAACATTTACAAAAACTGCAAATAGAAATATTGATTTGGAAAGCATATATTAAAAATGAAAAATTTAATCATAATAAAGGAAGATAATAATAATCAGCAGAGTTATTATACGCACCACCATTTTTGGGATCATCAATGGCTACACAGAAATCTTGGAGTGGACTTGGATCGTAAGCTTTGGCAAAGGAAATGACCAAAGCAGATAAGGTAATCACGATGAGACACTTAATTGGAAACCATCATGGTTTTAAATAACGAGATCTGCTAATGTTTTCTAACGATCTTTAATATATGTGTGTGTGTGGTGTTGTGAAAGCATTTGAGCTCAATATTTATAAGGCAAAAGCGCATGTTATATTTTACGTAGTCCGGCGTAATTCTATACATTTGTAAGTTGCATGTTTCAAAGTGGCAGTTCAAAAACGTTTAACAAGTCTATCTATAACTTAATCTTTTTTAAAAAAAAAAAAAAAAGATTTGCACAGTCCCACAACTTCTAGATTCAAGTCTTTTAGAATATCTGTACGTGTATGGACCTGGTCAGTGGGTCACTCATCTCACATACGTATGGAATGCGTCTATTATATATAGTACTTCAAAGAATGTAACGAAAGTATCTTAAAACAAATTTTATTTTTAATTTTGAAAAAAGTGAAATTAAGAACTTCTTAAGAAACTTTAATATTTCATGGATCCATTGAAGGTTGTTAAATTTGAGGTTCTTAAAAATATTTTTCTTTTTAATTGTAAATTATTATGGTATTTTGTTTAAATTTATAAAACTTGTATACTTTTTAAAAACAAAAAGATATTGCATTCATTAAAAGTTTAAACAAACATGACAAAAAGCTTGTTAAACTCCATTCTGTTTAATGAAGGGTAGAAGAATACGGCCTGGTTGTTGCTGCTGCTTGTTAAACCTCATTCTGTTTAATGAAGGATAGAAGAATGCGGCCTGGTTGTCTCGAAATTTATTCCCAGCTGAAGGGTGAGAAAACATACGAAACAGTTTTCCACTTATAGGTGTAAAACTATGTCAAGATTTGAAAACAATAAAAATCAAATATTAAACCTTGATTCCCCACAGCCAAGAATGACATTTTTTCTGTTGGTGAACCAGACAACTCTAATTCACCGTCTCCCTGTCAACAAATAAAATCCCATGAGCAATGTCATAGAACCTATCAAGAAAATCTTCATTTTTATTCAAGATATAAAAACTTGAAACTTACCTCTAGGGAAAAATACTACAAGTTGTGTTTTGGGATATCCCTTCAACAACTAAAGAAGTGATAGTTGCAGGCAATTGTACAATGTCTGATTTCTTGCCCCCAGCATAAGACTCAACCACTGTCATATTTAAAATATAATAACCCCTGCTTCT
Source organism: Camelina sativa (assembly GCF_000633955.1). NCBI lineage: Eukaryota > Viridiplantae > Streptophyta > Magnoliopsida > Brassicales > Brassicaceae > Camelina > Camelina sativa. The sequence goes on along the minus strand of NC_025694.1, from coordinate 16,801,659 downwards.
TCCTCTTCTCCTCCACTTTTCACCTCCGCCTCAAAGCTAGTTTCACTCGTCCCCTCACCACCTACAAATCTATCGCTCGCCTCTAATTACGTCTCGAGTCGACGTTGCTTCTCAGCTTTTTTTCTATGGTCACCGTCTTCTTGTTTGCCAAAACTGTAATCATATCAAAAAGATCACAACTTAAAATAAAGTTCACATGTTCTTCTACAAAGTCAATCACATAAGAGAAAACAACGTCATTGACAAGAAAACCAATGTAATCCAGAGCTTTGGTGAAATTTTACTAGAATATCTGACATCGTTGCATCTGCAAAGAGAAGATACCCGAAGAGTCCAGTGGCAAAGTAGATGGCAGCGCACAAGATGACAGAGATCTTCGTTGCTGGGATCACATGTAATGGATCTTTGAGCTCAAATCCAATTGGATGAACTGCATTAGTCATCACAACACCAAACTCAGAAACAAAACAAGAAAAAACAGAGAAGCAATAAGCAAAATTACAAATCAGTCGAACAACTTCTCTAATTCGTAAAATAAACAATTTTCCACTTGTTTCCACAAAATCGAAGTAGTAGTAATTATAATGATTGAAATTTCATTGTGGACTCATGATAGAGACTTGTTTTTCCGGTAAACATCGAAAGATAAGAGTTGACCTTTTACCTAAGAATCGACGATAACAAGGAGAGCTGGGTTTTTCGTCGGCTGTTTAGATGTTTCTCCTCTCAATTCAACTGTGAATCGCAAAACTGAGAGAGAGAGAGAGAGAGAGACGAGACACGGAAGAGGTAAAGAATAAACAAAAGAAAACATTTTTTTCAACCAATCAGGTGTCGACACGGTCGAGATCCTTAACAATCCTTAAACATCTAAGCTTAGACCTTCCCCATCGGGAGGTTTTAAGAGGGGTTTTAATGGTTTTGTAGAAAGAAAAAAAAATCAGTTAAAAAGAAAAAATGATAAGAGAGCCTCTTATATAGTATACTCAAAATTGGTTTAAGAGACGCTACGTGTCACATTTGTGTTGGATGAAGAAAAAAATAGAAAAGAGAAAAAAATTTATGCCCGATCGAAGGATTTCTTTTTCTCTCTGTCTCTCTCTCTCTCTCGCTATAGAAGTTCTCAATCGACAAAGGAAGAAGATGCACTCAATGGATATGGAATCAGTGGAGGTTGGGGTCGAAGGTGATGGGTATGGAGGAGTTATAATCGGCGGAGGAGATTTCGCGATTAGTTAAACAATTTAGGGTTGTATGATTTTTTGATCACAAATTAGGGATATTTGATTTTTGATCCTCTATCAAATTAAGGTTCTTTAATTTAATCCTCTATCAAATTAGGGTTCTTTAATACAAATGAAAGCCTTTGGTATTCAACGACGGCTGAGATCCTATGAATAGAGATGGATGAGAATGGTGTGTGTAAATGCTGCAAAGAGAAGCTTGTTTGTATTGATATCAATCCGGTTGAGACAGAAACCTTCGCTGCATCATTGACCCGATTAGCCTGTGAAATAGAAGTCAGAGCTAATTGTAATCAGTTTCAGGTAACAAAAATGGATTGTGGTGAAACTATCTAGGAGCAAAGCTGAAAAAGGTTTGTTTTTTTGCTCGCAGGAATGGCTGGAAAGACATGGACTGTTTGATGCAGTCATTGCTCGCAAATTGACAATCGAAGAAGAAGATGGAATCAGAGGAGATACGTGTCGGAGGAGGTAATTGAATTGGAGGAGATTGAATCGAGTCTCAATCGACAGTTATTTTGTTATATTTTCATTCTGATAAGTATGTATTCCCATTTTGATTGTGTTTATGCTTAATGGGTTTTCACATTCTTTTGAGTAGGAACCAGTGTAACCCACGCCCAGTTACACCCGATAGTTTATTTCCTGTTTTCTCTGTGACAAAGGGTGTCACTGACGGAATGATACAGTGGCTTGTCGACAAAGGGGGAGGAAAAACATTATAAGCTAGCAAACTTTTTCATGTATTCATTTCACACACCTTGACATTCTGAATCGACTTCAAGTATTACATATTGATATTGGTCTCATTATTAATTCCATGATCTCATTTGCAGAAGTCATGCTTAGTCATACTTTAGTTTAACTGGTTGTGGACCTTGTGTTCATGATCCTTCACTTGATTTTGATCTTCTTCCAGGAAGTTCTATGGGTCATAATAATCTGCAATATCAGACATGGATAAGCCTCTTATGACCGACATTGCTTTGACTGCAATGGAAGAGTTGCTTAGGTTTTTCATGGATTGTGTAAGTAGCTGATACATCTCAAATTATGTTTATCACCATTGGTTGCAGCATTTCCGATTAAGTTTCTCCCCTTTTTGCAGGTCAAGTGTGCAAACTCTTTCATTTAACTGGTTTTTTATGAATTCTTACAGCTTTGTAGCACCATTTCATATTCCATAACTGGGAAGCTTTCCTTCTCCGCAACCTTAAAAACTAGTACTTTCCTCAAACTTTACTCTTACTTACAGACTCTGATCGTAGTTCCAAGAAAAAAAACGAAACTTTATTGAGTTTTCAAATCCTGCCACCTTTGTTTTGCTTCATAGCATTCACACCGATTGGTTTCTATCATCCCCTGCAAATGGGTCGCTCTATAATTGCGGTTAGTGTCTTCATCAACTTAAAAAGTATACACTTGTTTGTTTCTGAATTGGTTCATAATGATGTGTTTGTTCATCTAAGGCTTGCGTTACCTCTTATCCTTCTTCAGGTTGGATAATTTCTTGGGTTTAATAATTAAGATTTATGAAAGATGTGTGTGTGTGTTTGTTTGTGTTGCTTACGTTGGCATATGCTTTCTCTAGGAAGGACCAAAAACGGGAAAGAAGTGATTGTTAATCCACATCGAGTGTGAAGATGACGAGGCGGTCTGTGTCTATTATGAAGTGCACATTGTTCTTGCTGTTTCTGCTGAAGATCAAATGTGTATTCACGGATTCCGATTATTTGATCGGTCTTGGAAGCTATGACATCACGGGACCTGCAGCTGATGTCTACATGATGGGATATGCTAACATGGAACAAGTAACATCCGGTGTTCACTTCAGGCTCAGAGCTCGCACTTTCATTGTGGGTGAGCATCTTTAAGCCCTCTTATTTACTCACACTTTTAAACTTGACAAGTTAATGATCATGGTGCGACTTTTTTTCTGTAATAAAAACTACAGAAACATCTTAAACATTTATACTACTTTTTTCCCATTTTTAAAACATCTTAAACATTTATACTACTTTTAATCTATGTAAACTTTTAAAATTTCAAAAACTATATTTTCAAAATAAGATACCCATAATTATATACCACCATTGGAGGATACAATTTTAATTAAGAGATCAAGAGTTCTTAGAATTTAAACAGTATATAATTAATTCATAAAAAAATCAAATAGTACATAAGAGGCTCAAAATTAAAACCCCCAATGGGGATGACCTTAGGATCGATCACTAACAAATTTTGGTTGTTTTCATTTTAATTATTTATTTTTAAATCTAAGCAACTCTTAAGATATTGCTAATAACCTGTGATGGAGATGACCTGTTTCGTTTGCGATTTATGTGGTTCCTCATCTTATGTATAAAGATGTTTGTGATGTTTTGTCCTTTCCCATTTGTCATTGTTTACACTTACAAGAAGAGGCGAAGAGCTTCAATGCTCCATATAAATATTCAGAACGTCGTCGTATAGTCCTGCTTTGTTAAAGCGACAAGCATCCATCTGTATTCTTAACGGTTAAAGTTTTCACTTATGTCAACTTTTATTGCTTACATCTTATCAACTATATGTATCAACAAATATGTTCTCAACAGTCTCTGCCACTCTTACCAATTCTTTAACTTAACCCAGGACGCTGTCTTCATCATTAGAACTCGAGCTTTCCACTACACCACCCGTTATAGTGCTGCTCTCAACGGTTGATGTAGGAGTTACAGAGGTAACAACGCTAACAGCCGGTTTCCGGTTAATGGTTGTTGCACTGGAAACAACGAGTCCTTGATCCTCCTTAGTTTCTCGAGCTGCTCTTTCCTTGGCTTTCTTGGCTCTTTCAAGAACCTCTTCCTGTAATTGAAACGAGTTAACAATTATTAACTCCAAACCGAATCACACAGTAACGAAAATATCAATCAATCAAGACCTTTTTCGTGTACAATAATAGTTTACCCTTTCGAATACATATCATTACACTTTAATAGTCATCTCGCAAAGTAATGGATGTGTTCAAATGCAGTTCTACAAAGCTCACACCAACCTTCTCAGCTAAGTAATTAACCAAATTTTTGAGTATCTTCTCTAGTTCTATGGTGAATTATTCATTCATTACAAGATTCACTGATAAAAAATATAAAAAAAACAAGAAGAAGAGTTGAACAATTAAAAACCTGAGTCTCTTGAACTTGCTTCTGTTGCTCAGCTTGAAACTTTCCAATAGTACCCAAAACTTCTCCAACAGTAGACTCAATTCTCTCATTGATAACCTCAGCTAATGCTTTCCCCAAAAAAAAGGCATCTAACACACTCTTGTTCTCATTTTCACCTGCNAAAAAAAAAAAAAAAAAAAAAAAAAACTAATTTTTTATTTTATCAAAATTCTCAAAACAAAACCCCAAAAAATAAGAATCCATTTACTCAATTAAATGAAAAAAAATGATGATAAACCCTAAAATTAAAAAATCAATGCGCAATTTTTGTTTTAATACTCAAGAAACCAAGGAGATTAGCACATGGATCTGTACCTCCGGTGCCTTTGCTGGAGCAATTGCAATGTAAACTAGCAGTTCTTGTGCGAGGCGTCACACCTAATCTTAACCGGCGAACCTCAAAATTGGAACGAGAATTGCGGAGAATGAAGCGATGACGAGGGGGTTGGTTATAGACATCTGAAAGAGAGAAGGAGGAAGAACAAGGAATCGTGAAGCTACTCATCTCTCTCTCTCTCTCTCTCTCTCTATCTCTGAGACCGTCTCAGGAAGATGAACACGGGTTTCGGGATTTTTTGACCTGTCGATACGGAAACGAAGTATTGGGCCTTCAAGGCTCAAACGAAACCTCTTTGAATCTAAATGGATGATATTCCCGTTAGCCTTTAAACTCATAATTTAAAAATAATAAAACTTAGTACAAGACAAAGCAGGACTATACGACGACGTTCTGGATTTATAAGAATAACTCGAAGTGATTAACCGAATGTACAGTACAGATAGAAAACGCCATTAAAAAAGAAACGCGTCGACATATATAGTTAACGGAGTTACATAGCTCCTTTGCAAACTAGTTTTATATATAAACCCTCTCGTCACCTCTCTCATCTCATCTATCTCTCTCTAGATCACTCACATTCACTTAGTCATATCCTCATCTCTCTCTCTCTCTCACTCTCTCTCTCTCTCTATATATATATCAGAGAGTAGAGAAAAAGCTTTAACAAGAGTCAACAATGGTTGTCCTTAGAACATTGTTCTCAATTTCAGCAATTCTACTCATAATCCTAGCACTCTGTGTCCATGCAAATGCGTAAGTTCAAAGATTCAATTCAACCATTTTGTTTTCTATATATTGTTCGGACAGAGATTCTTATGTTGTTGTGTTGTGTGTTCCAATGCAGACGTCAAGACACAAGGAAATCGAAACATGACAGCTCAAGAAATACATCAACGGCGGATAAGCGAGTTCTCTCCTCATTTCAGTTTTTTTTTTGTGTGTAGAGATTTTGATCTCAGCCGTTCAGATTCTTTATCTACGATACTAAAAACGATGTCGTTTTGCATGTTCTGTTTTCTCAGTTTATCAAACGGTGAATGGCATGAACACGCCGTTAAAGACCCCGATGAAATAGCAGCAATGGTCGATATGTGAGTCTCTAGCTCACTAGTCACTACTCACTACATACATATATTAAAAAACTGGAAAACCACTTTATTAGATATTTCGTATTAGTAACGTTTTTTAGATAGTCAAATCATATGATGCTTTAACTTTACTAAACCTATGTGTAGAGTCCGTAGACCAAGAAAAACATTTTCGACATCTATAATTTATCTGATTTTGTAAAAAAAGTTGGTTTGGTCTTAGTAATGTTTTTTTAAATAAACACAAAGTTAAAAAAAGTTATGTGACCCTGCCTGAGATGTACTTTTATTTCTTAACTCTGCGAGGAAAGAAAAATAAATAAACATGTGAAAACACTTCTGACAGAAGAACAGTAGTGTTATTGAATAAAACCACAAACCGTGATTCCCATTTATATACCTCACTATTTTCTTCTTAAGATCCACCGACGCCTTTGTATAATTGTATTAATGTTTTCTATATACATACTCTCAAGTCTCAAAGACAAAGAGGTAATTTTCTTTAAAAGAGAAAAAAAAATATATATATATATATATATATATATATATCATTTATAAATCATGTCATTAAATTTTTATCATTTAAATTGTTTATTGTCTTCTACATATTTATTTATACTGTATTTATCATTTAGATATCATGACTCATGAGAATGTTAACTATATAAAAGAAAAACACATTTACTTTTCTCTCTTGATTTAATTAGTTAATTACTGTCTATTAGATTATTGTTTATCTCTGAATTAACAACTATTATAATTATTCTCTAGTTAGAAAAATGTATCCGTAATTCGGTATTAGTATTACTGTCATCAATATATTGCAAATCCCAATATAAATAAAATCTTCAGGATCGACAAATCGTCTAATCTTTCACATAAGTTTATTGGTTAATAAAGAACTTCTAGTTTTATCATAAGAAAAAAAAGAACTTCTAATTTCTTTTGGCACAAAACTTTGGGGCAAAAGTAAACTTTTCTAATTTATTTTACAATTTAGTTTTTCAATGATATATATTATCTATTCTATATAAATCTGAATCTGGTACCCATAGTTTTTGCATTTAATTTCGGAATTACAAAGAAAAATATGACCCCAAAAGGTTCCTATATGGATCGTATCCCATGAACATGAAATATAAAATTCCCTTACACAAGACAACATTAAATTTTACCCACGTAGGGCCACCTCACCTTGTCAAAATTATATTCAATGCTTCCTTATATTTTGCATTTTCCTGTCTCCTCTATTTTGACTTCTTCACTCACGTAGGTGTGTATCCACAAAATCCCAAAACCCACGGGTTAACTTGATATAGTTTTAAAACTTTGTTCTCTTTTTGTAATATCATTCTATTATTTGGAAACATGCAGGAGCATACGTAATAGTACGTATCGGAGAAAGCTAGGGTTCTTCTCCTGTTCAACCGGAAACCCCATCGATGATTGTTGGCGATGCGATAAAAAATGGCATCGCCAGAGAAAACGACTAGCAGGTTGTGCTATTGGTTTTGGTCGTAACGCAGTAGGAGGCCGTGATGGACGTTACTACATTGTTACTGATCCATCTGATCATGATCCGGTTAATCCTAAACCTGGTACGCTACGGTACGCTGTGATTCAAGACCAACCACTATGGATCGTCTTTAAACGTGACATGGTCATCACTTTAAGCCAAGAACTAATCATGAATAGCTTCAAAACCATCGACGGTCGTGGCGTGAACGTACATATCGCTGGTGGTGCATGTATCACGATTCAGTACGTTACGAATATTATCATCCATGGGATTAATATTCACGATTGTAAGCGAACTGGTAACGCTATGGTTCGGAGTTCGGAGAGTCACTACGGTTGGAGAACGATGGCTGATGGTGATGGGATCTCGATTTTTGGATCGAGTCATATTTGGATTGATCATAATTCTTTTTCTAATTGTGCGGACGGATTGATCGACGCAATTATGGGATCTACTGCTATTACCATCTCTAATAATTATATGACTCACCACAACGAGGTTAGATATTTTTCCTTGATTCTAGTAGTTTATTTTTACCAAGATTTGCGGACAAGTTAGGTTATATATCAAAAGATATTAGTATCGCTAGGTGCCAGAAGTTATGAGTGGTAATGATTTAGGTGTTATCAGTATCGGTGCAGAAGTTAGGAATGCATTTCTATGTAAAAGTCGGAAACTGATAATTCGGGTTTATAAAATTATTAGCACAAAAGGGAACGTAAAATTCAAGTAACAATGTAACATGTAGGGTATTTTTTTATTTCTTAGCCTTATCTTCAAAAGCTGACAATATATAGATGATAATGCAGGCTATTTTGTTGGGGCATACCGATTCCTACACAAGAGACAAAATGATGCAAGTAACCATTGCATACAACCATTTTGGAGAGGGTCTTATACAGAGGATGCCAAGGTTTTTCATCTAAGTTTCTTACATTTTCTTGGGGTTTTTTTTTTTTTTTTTCTTTTTTCCTATGGTCAAATACTATTCAGATTACAAATGTTTTAGAGTTTGGTATGTTTGGTGTTGTTTCAGGTGCAGGCATGGATACTTCCACGTAGTAAACAACGATTACACACATTGGGAAATGTATGCAATTGGTGGAAGTGCTAACCCTACCATCAATAGTCAAGGAAACCGGTTCCTAGCCCCGGGAAACCGGTTTGCTAAGGAGGTATTTGATAAAACCGGTTTCTAGTTAACCAGGATTTTAAAGATGCATGTAACTCTAAGCTAGAAGATATAATTTGGTAACTCTAATCAACATAATGACTGATTTGAATATTTTTCTGGCAGGTGACGAAACGGGTTAATGCAGGGAAAAGAGAATGGAACGATTGGAACTGGAGATCCCAAGGAGACTTAATGCTCAATGGTGCCTACTTCACTTCATCTGGAGCTGGAGCTTCTGCAAATTACGCCAGAGCCTCTAGTTTGGCTGCTAAATCATCTTCCCTTGTAGGTATGCTTACCTCTAGCTCTGGTGCTTTGAAATGCAGGATCGGTACGCTTTGTTAATTATTTGTATTGTATAACCAAAAACAGAACATATATAGAAAATATATGAAAAGTGAGAAAAAGAAGAAAAAAATAACTCATTTTTCTTTGTTCCCATGTTTTTGCCCCAAGTTGTTTAGTATAGTGCATTTCTCTACTAATGTATATCTAACTAAATATATATTCTTCTATCAATGAATTTGCTTCAGATCCCAACTTACCTATTTTCATTCTCTTTGGACTTTTGATTATAAATAAAATCAAAATGCTTTTTAAAAAAAACAGATGATATAACCAATCTAAGTGAAGCATTACAAACATATACCTAATAGAGCTATGTAGTTCAAAAGATTGTGTCTGAAAATGGTGACCATTCATTCATTGAACAAAAACAGATACAGAGAGCTTTTGACTTCTCCAAATTACCGGAGGACAAGATTGTCGGTAGTCTGATATTTACCGACACTTTCTATCACTATGTTACGGTCTTTGTTCTGAAACTGTTTCACACCCATCAAACCAGACTCAATGAAAATTTAAAATCCTACTTGCTAGTTACGTTGCAGCAAATTTTTCAAATCATTGCTAATGCTACAACCGTTTCAGAAATGTATTGGCACTACAGGAAACAGAGTTTCTAAACCAGAACTTTAACAATCACCTGATTACACCGTTGCAGCAAGCTGATCTTAAATCAAAGAACATATAAAATTCCTAAGTATTGTATGATTGTATTCTGTATACATTGGAGATCTCTCTCATATGAGCAAAACCTTAAGCTTACAAATAATGAGGACGCGGATCACTTGTACTTGTCCATGATTCTCTTTGCTTCTTCAAGTGGATCATCCAATGGTTTGGAACCAGAGCTTTTATCTTCTCCTCTGAGTTTAGGAGCTTCATCTTTGTTTAAGGCTATGAATAAGAAATATGCAAATCCCATTGTACCCTGTGCAAACAACTCATAGTAAATTAGCTTTGTAAACACCGAAAAAAATAGTCCTCGAATAGGGAAGGTGTTGCATTACATACCAATACAAAGAAAGCGGTTGATAGAAACGACTTGACAACAAACAACGAAACCGCTAATGCTGCAATCGTCACCGAGATTCTAGCAACTGGTCTAGGCACAGAGACCTTCAACCAAAACCAAAAAAGGAATGATCATAAAAACATAACTGAACTGTATGTAACTAAAGACTAGAGTGTAATTGGTTAAGACAGGACTAAGAGAGCTCACAGGTACAAGATTAGTTCCAGCTTCAATTCCATCTTTCCCAATATTCCATGCGGTTCTAAGAACTGTTCAATACACACAATCAATTTAACTGATCAATTAGAGGGTATCCACACAACAAATGAACAAACCCTTCATGACCCGTTTGGTCAATTTCATAAACTAAGCAATCAAAACAATGAATTCGACTTACGAAAGTACAAAACAAAAGGGGGGGGGGGGAAGAACAAACCTTTCAAGAAACTGGACTGAGCAGACAAAACAAGGGTTTTGGACCGAACTCGTTGGGGTTGAAGAGGAGTAAATCGAGTTCTCAAATTCAGTAAAGATGCGTTTTTTAACCTCAAAACAGAGCATGGAGAGAGAAACGGAGAATTTGGGAATTGGGTTAGGGTTTGTAAGAATCTTGGAGCGAGAGGAGAAGGATTCAAAGAAGGAAACGGAGCTAGAGAAGAAGACATGAGATGTGAATGGCTAAAGCCGCCTGATACTACTCAGAAACTCTACAAGAAGGAATCACAAATTGGCTTGTGTGTCTGTAATGAGATTGAAGCTGAGAAACTAATCGGGATCGGTTTGGTTTCGTTTTTTTTGGTCAACCGGTTTGGTTTGGTTATATTTTTAAAGTTTGTGGATTTAGTTCTCTTGTGCCCTTTCACCAAAAAAACTAGAAAACCGTTTATTCCCCCTGAACTAAGTTACTTTATATCATACATTCCTGAAACTTTCAACTGTGCCAATTTCCCTTTAAACTCTAATAAAATTTGAATATCCCACACCAACTATAGAGACCTGCGAAATCAATCAATAATTTGGCTTTGAGGTGGCTGACTTGATCCGATGCACAACTCTGACATCTTCCAACTACTTTAGACTTTTTTGAATGTCTATAATACAGAGGTCCACTTAGCTTGCAGCCCCTTATGTTATGCCCAACCTCAAAACATCTTCCACAATGGATGATCCTCCTTTCTCTAGTAACTTTAAGTTCTTTTCCCTTGCTCTTCTTCTTTTGTGGTGACTTATTCCTCTCCTTGATTCTTTTAGGGACACTGTTTTTATCTTGACTTATCGGTCTTGGTGGTGGCTGTATCTCAGTCTGATCGGACTTAGGCCAAAAGTTTTTTCCTCTAACTGCATCTATATGTGCATTGTACTCATTCCTCCACCTAGAAGTCAGATACCAAGATGATATATAGTCCTCTACCTTGAGTTTCTTGACTGAAATCACCTTCAAAGCATGCCGACAAGGAATGCCTGACATCTCCCACTTCCGGCATGTGCAAAAATGCATGGCCATGTGAACCTTATATGATGATTTCTTCTCCTTAACCTCATACTCACCTGGACCAGCAGGAATGGCTGCACAGTTTAATATCTTCTTCTGCTCTAGATTCACCCTCTCCATCGCCTTTATAGTATACTGACCTTTGTGATTATTTGCCTTCTTCCTTCTAATATTTATGCGCACCATTGCTCTGCTCCTGATAGTTTCAAGCATTTCCACCAATGGCAACTCTCTTGTAACGTTAATGGCATTGTTAAATGACTCATTGATGTTGTTACTTACATCATCACAAGAGGATGTTGACTTGAAATAGGCAAGACTACAATTTTTGGAATTCTTCTACATCACTGATTCGTAGACATTTATGTCATACATCTTCAACTTGTCCAAGCGTTTGATGTATTGTGCGCTGTTATAACTCTTGGAAACCTTCAAGAACTTTGCTTTCATGTCAGCCCTATGTGGATGCTTCTTCTTTAGGTTAGCATATATGTGTCTTGCACACATATGATGCTCAACTTGTGGCAATAACTCAGAAACATCATTCAACAAACCCTGAAATCATCGAAGAATAATTATAATGCAGTAAATAATACATGAAAGTTGTAGATGCACAGTTTAATTACCTTTTGTCTGTCTGAAATGAGTGTAAAACCAGCACCATCTCGCAAATTCAAATCAGACTGCAACTTTCCAATGAACCACTTCCAGTTTTCTTCATCCTCTTTGTCCACCACAGCCCATGCAAGTGGATACATTTGATTATTTGAATCGCGTCCCACGACAGCCAACAACTGTCCTTTTGTGTAGTATGTGAGAAAGCAACCATCAATGCCAAATATTGGACGAGAATATTGACACCATGTTTTCTTAATCCTAGCAAAGCACACATAAAATATGAAGAAGACATCTAGTCCTCCATCTTCTCCCTCAAATGTATCTACCTCTACAGTTGATCCTACATTAGAACTACAAAAAACGAAAAACACAGAAATTATCAATGCACAAATTTATAACACATACAAAATTAACAAAGAAAGAGTGAAAGAGTGACTTACTCTAATAGCTTAAGTCGATAATCTTTGATTATTGAGTATTGCTCATCATGCTCTTCTTGAATAATCTCCAATGCTCTTGCCTTTGCCTTCCTACATTGATCACCAGATGCAATCAAATTCTAACGCTTCATCATATCCACTTGAATGACCTTAGGCATCAGTTTTGGGTTCTCTATGAATCCATCCAAAAACAACCTAGCAATAACCTCTTGCGTAATAATCTTGCTATAACCAGTAACGTTGCAGCTGTGATCATCATTGAAGGCTTTTACCATCCACTTCTGCTACTAAAAAAATAGTTATACTTAGTTGTACCAGTCATATTTAGTTGTACGAGTTTTTTTTACAATTTAGCCAGTGCAGGTCGGACCATAACGAAGTTGAGTAATGATTGGTTGAAATTGTAAAAAAACTCGTACAACTAAATATGACTCGTAAACTAAGTATAACTATTTTTTACAATTTCAACCAACCATTACTCAACTTCATTATGATCGCACCTGCACTGGCTAAATTGTAAAAAAACTCGTACAACTAAATATGACTGGTACAACTAAGTATAACTATTTTTTAGTAGCTTTTGAAAAAACTACTAATACACAAAACAACATATTTATACCAATATCACTTTTAGTTAGTAATGATAAATTAAGGGTGTGAGCATAACAATAGTGGAACACTTGTATCTGTGGTTCCAGAATGATTATATTTATTTTCGAAGTACAATTGTTCTATCGTGGTATAACTACGTGCAACTGATACAACTAAGTTTATTAGCAAACCAACCAAAAATACAAACAAAAATTATTGTATATTATTCATTTCTATATTAGTAACTATAAAAAAACCATAATTTTCATATTGAAATCTAGATTATTAAAAGTTATTATGAGTATCTATCCTATTGGCATATTTTTACTTCAACTACCTTATACATTTATGATTACTTTGTAAATAATCACCACATTATTATGGGAAACAAACAAATAACATATTTTTAAAAACATATTGATATATAAGTATAGTAATTGTACTTTAATTACCAAATATCATAAGTACAATTGCAAAAAATTATTAAAAATTTGAGTACAACTATTTATACTTTTAAACTACCAAAATACAACTGAGTTAATGTCAATACAACTAAAAGCTTGAGTGCAACTACTTGAAAAAAATGTTTTTTTTGGTCAAAGGGCACACGAGAACTAAATCCATAAATATTGTAACTCTTTTATCTAATAAAGTATTTGAGTATATATTTCTATATGGTATCAGAGTCATTGATACCTAAATCCTAAAGTTTTTTTTTCTTTTGACTTTCTCTCTTTAATCTCTTCCTCTTCTTTGTCTGACCATGTTGACCTCCAATGTGTCAACCACTGATACTATTGATGTATCCAATACCATTAATTTGGTTCATGTTAACACCTTGAATGTCACTCAACTCATAACAACCAACTTCCTCATGTGGAATCGCTAGATCTATGCCCTGTTTGATAGTTATGATCTCGCCACCTATCTCAACGGTACCGTCATGGCTCAAACACTGCCAGCTACAACAAGAACACCAACGGTCAAAGCAATCACTACATCCAACCCGGTAATAGCTCAAATGTTTGCTCCAACCAATCGTGGCAGAAACAGTCTGGTATGATATGTGACCAACATTCACCGCTAACGTACAATGGTCGTTGTCAGATTTGCAGTGTTCATGGACACAATGCACACCATTATGCTCAGCTGCAACAACAACGCTACTCACAAATTTCCTCTGACTCCTATGCTCCATGGCAGCCACTGTGCGAATCTTGCCACCGGAACACCGAACAACACCAACCCATGGGTCTTTGATAGCAGTGCTACTTATCAACTTACCATTGATCTTAACAACCTTTCACTGCATTAGTCGGATCTTGGTGGTGATGATTGTGGATGGTTCCATCCTTCCCATCATGCAAACTGGTTCCACGTCCATCTCTTTATCATTCGCCCTTTGCACTTAAAAGATTTTTTTGTTTGAGCCTAATATTCACAAAAAAAAATGAATTTTGTTTACCATTTATGTAACACTAATCAAATGTTTGGCAAATTCTTCCCTACACATTTTTAAGTGAAGGATTTCAACACGAGGGTCCTGTTGCTCCAAGGCAAGACTAAGAACGAGTTGTATGAGTGGCCGATCCATCTGCCTGCCTTAATGTTTGCCTCATCGACACCAAAGACGAGTATTTCATCATGACACTCTCGATTAGGCCACCCTTCTATGCCTATTTTGAAAGTTGTTGTTTCTTAATTTTCTCTTCTTGTTTCACAGTATTTTCAAAACCAGTTGTCATGCTCAGATTGTCTTATCAATAAAAGCAAGCCCCAAAAAACCTTTTTATTCTGATGTTTGGACATCTCCTTTGGTCTCCATCGACAACTACAAGTATTATCTAATTATTGTTGACCACTTTACGAGGTATACTTGGTTTTAAAATTATAAATTTGTGAGGCATTTATTTCCTTCACTTCCCTTATCGAAACACACCTTGGTTGCTAAGTTGGTACGTTGTACTCCGGTAATGGTGGAGAGTTCATTTCGCTACTTCAAATTTTATCCGCTCATGGCAATGACCATCTTACAACAACACTCCATACACCGGAGCATAACGACATGTCAGTACAGAAACAAGAGTCGAGACGTGTTTCGCCTTGTTGGGGCACACCTCCATGCCTAAGACCTACTGGACATATGCTTTCTTAGTGGAGATTTACCTCATTAATCGTATGCCAATTCCGCTTTTGAACGCTAGATCATTATTCTTGAAACTTTTTGGTCAACCGCCAAACTATAATAAACTATGGATCTTTGGGTGTGCTAGGACTCCATACGCACTCAAATTGACTAACTATTCATAATCAATTTCCATCACACAACATTCATTCACAACATCATGCACCAAGCAACAGAAAAATAATTCCACCAATAAAATTCCCTTAAACCACTCTAACACCAATCCACTTAACCGCCATAGAACCATCAGGGCTCTGATACCAAACTGAAACAACCCGACCCGTTTTTTTAATAATAATAATAATAATAATATAATTAAATACCCCATAATCATTAATTATAACCCAAGAAATAATCCAACAGCAAACCAACATGCACAACGGAAGACAAACCAAACCAACTCCAATTTAATATAAATACCATATCAATTAAAACCAATAAAAACCATCAACCTAACATGCTTCTAGACCAGGTTCCAACATAAATAACATGATCAGTAATACAACCAAGAACCTAGACCATTCTCCTCCTCATCACCATGATTCCAAGCTACACATGCATTACCTGCACCACAAACACAAGAGATGCGTGAGTATTACTAGAAATACCCAGTGAGGCTATCCTCCCATCTACGAGCTAGACATACAAGCAAATAAAGAGTACAAACACAAATAAAACATAACAAACCAGCCACTAAACTGAACATCCAATAACATATTCACCACACCTACACATCATCACTCAAAATAAGTCATATAACCAAATTGCTCAGATAAGCTCATGGTCCCGAATTCACCTTATCACAAAATCTCGTACCAATCAGAAATCAGACGAGACCACAATCTCAGTTACAATACCCGATGGTCCCAACTCGTGTATGAGAAACGTGTCTCACGAAACTGTCATAACTTATCGAATTTAAATCCAAATTCTCTTCTGAGAAAAGGAAAATGACGATGAAAGGCTTGGAAATAACTTTACCAACTTTAGTTACGTTTGAGGATGATTTGAGTAGTCGAACCCTTTTTCCCTAAAACCTGACAATTCTGCTTCTCTTGCTTTCACTCTAAAGCCAAACTAATTCTCCTTCTTCCTCTCTTCCACCCTCAACGACCAAGTCTCCTTCTTTTTGAGCAACAACAACAAACTTCTACAACTAAAGAGGAGAGAAGCGTCCATCGTTTCTCGTTTCTAGAGAGGAATTAGAGTTTTTTAGTTTAATTTAAATAAACAAGAAATTAGTTAAACCAACAATAAATTAAATCATTCTTTAGATTTAATCAATAAATTGATCAATTTATTAAACCAACGTGAATTAAACCAACTTTACTCCAATTCCCGATATAAACTCTAATATTTCATTATTTGTCGGGATACGGGTGTTATAAGTATCCACTAACCTAAAACTTAAACGCACCATTATTCTTTTCGGTGATTCATAGAAAGAAAAACAGAAATTGTGTTTTACAATATATCAAATTAATCTTATTATAGTAAACACATGAGTTTTCTATATGATCAAAACCAATCAATCAAATTAATCCTATTAAAGCAATACGTTTTCTTAATACAAAACCAATGTGTAAACAGATCAAAACAAACTCCATTAGGTAAAGAATATCTTATTTAATATAGTGGAATTTTTAAAAAAGTTCAGTATGTTATCATTTCAGGTTCTTGGTGTTCATGCTTCTCTCGACGGTCTTGGCAGTGGCATTAATGGACTCCTTGGTTTCTTCAGTTTTTCCGGTGACCGTATCTTTGATCTTCTCCGTAGTGTCCTTCACTTTATCCCATGCCTCCTCTGCTGTGTTCTTCGCCTTATCCTTCAAGTTACCAGCAGCGTCTGAGATCGTCTGTGCTCCTTCGTCTGCCTTCTTGGCCACCTATCAGGTTTAATTTGGTTATATGAAACATTAATTAGTAAACTACTTAATAAGTCGGGGTTTTGATATTTTGATGCCTTTAAATTTGGTTTCATGTTTTCGTATCCTACTATATTTATTGGGAAGTACAAATATAAAACTAACCTTAAAATGTGTAAAAAAACTACATTCACTTGCCATTAGAAAAATTATTTACAAAATTAAATAAAATATATTCGAATCTAAACTAATTCGTACTTGAAAAAAAAATATTATTTACATATATTTTTTTTGATTTTTAGTTTATATGACCAAGTTTTTTTTTTAATGCTTGAGGAGTCTGTTACCTTTTGCTGAGCCTCTGTGGCTTTGTCACAGACGGAGGCTTCATTCCTTGTACTCCCCTTTGATTATATATATTAAAAAAAATTAAGGATGATTAATATTAGTCACACGTATTAAAATTCGAAAAATAAAATAGCTAGATTACATGGACGAGTCTTGTAGGGATGGAAGCACGAGCTCTTGGAGCTCTTGTGATGAGTCTTGCAACAACTGCGAAGCTTGTCATTTCTTAACGCTCTTCTCTCTGTTGATTAATAATGGGATGAGTTTGTTAATTAGTTTAAGCTTAAAGGATTTAAGTATATATAATGGAATTGAAAAATGTATAAGGAGATGAGGTGCCATGTGAAGAAGACACATGGATCGATTTGGGTGGGACATGAGGAGTTTGACTCGGGACATCGGATGGTTCCGGTTCGAGTTAGCTATTTATAGTTGTGTTAATGTGACACAATCCTTGGCACCTCTTTTTCCTTGTTTGATGTTTAATAAAAGTATTTGCATTATTTCCATGCACCTAGTGTATGTACTGAATATGACGGGGAACGTAATGTTAATAAAATTTGGTGAAAATTGATAGTGATTTTGACAGACGGTTTGTCAATTAATATCCTTTTTATATTTTACAAAAAAAGAGTCACATTGCAGTTAATTACTTCCTTTTCTTTTTTAGAAAGATATGGTATTATATATATTTTTAATGTAACTTTTCAAAAGCAAACTCACTAGTTCTGTTTGAATATAATTCTTTATCATCTAATTATTGATATACTAAAATGAGCATATCTGTATGATATATATTTTTAGTTTATATGAAGTATGTTTTGTAGATAAATGATTGGAAAAATTGAATTCGAATAGAAGTTAATATCATTCAACTCATTGCATGAGATAGTAGATGAATGAGTTGAAAAATTTTCTTTTATGATTTGCTCATGTTTTTCAATTTTGTAATTAAATCATTTTTTAAAATTACTTATTGCAAATGGTAAGAATAAATGAACGCTCATTCATTTTTTCCAACTTCTTAATTTGAATCTTCCATTTATAACCGGTTATTTTTAGACGTGTCGCTGTCATACTCTTGAGTAGGTGAGGTTAGTGAACTCAGTATAAGAAATTTTTGAAGAATTCGAATAATTAATTCAAAAATTCATAATTGTGGATCCAACCAGTTTGAAAAAAATCATATAATCAGAATTAATTCTATATATAACTAAAAATCTTTTAAAGATTTATTATAATGTGTTTCCTCTAAAAACATTTATAATTCTGCCACTAAACATCGATGATCTCCTCTTTCTTTCTAGGTCCACATCGCAATTATTTTCCGGCAAAGGATAAGTATGTTTTTTTTCCAACTTTTCACAAAACTAGAAAGAAAAAAAACAAAGAAAAACTCGCTGACAAAACCAAAACAAATGTGTATACTATGTAGAACGTTTGAAGCCGGTTTGCAAAACTCGCCGACACTAGGCAGTAATACAACGTACCGGAGTCCACAGACAATTGGAATTAGTTAACGTTCAAATTAACGGAGCTTGATGTGAGTCACTAGTCAGTATCACATCTGTACAACCAAGTCAATGTTTTTTATTTTTTGTTATAAGATCAAACATTCAAACTTCAAAGGATATGCTTCTTTATAGCATGATCTAATCTTCTTTAAACAACAAAGAAAGACAAGGCTTACAAGTTCAAACCATTATTAAGTAGAATGGACCAACAAGTCAAGGGGTTTGTATTCTGAACAACTCCTTATTATCTCTCCCAACAACAACAACAAGTCAACAACAAATAGGAAACGGTGAGTTTGGTAATTAAAACCTAGGTATATTTACAGACACAGAAAAGAGAGGAAGCTTGAGGAGACAATTTCTTACAAAACCCACCAAGATGAAACCCATTGGAGACGCAATATTTGTTGCAACGTGGTAATTTCGCACATTCTCCGGCTACATACAGCCATTCCGTCCGGCCACTCTTCCTACCCCGTCCTCTCGCAGATGTGGTCATCGTCCGGCCTTGAGTAGTAGCCACCCCTTTTATACCATCATATCAAAAAGATATTGTATTTTTCAAAACGAAAAGAAAAATATCTTAACCAGAAAGAGTGCCGTATATATTTGCCATGGAGCATACAATTATATTCACCTGAAATGAGAAGGGCAATGTATACGAAAAGACAGAGGCAAATGAGCTTCACGGCCATTCTTGTCTATAGTCAAGTTCTCTCTTCACTCTTTAATTTTCCTTTGATTGTAATCTTAATGTTCTTCTAAATATAGCAAAACGCATTTATTATATATCGTTATGTGTAGGTCCTTTTATTACTTTATCAAGTTTTAAATACCTAAATATGGTCCTGCTTTCGCTACTACATAATTTCGACCCATTGTAGTGCGGGAGCCATACATTATTTTTATAAATACATAGCATTACCTAACAAATATATAAAATTTTCAATTACAAAGATTTTAGAAGATGAATATGGGCCTAACCTCGTTGGGGATTGTTCATGTAAATGTTTTTATTAAAAAAGTAATAAAAAAAAGAGACAGAACGGAAAAGAAGGAGAACGGTTGTTTGTGTGAGAATCTTGAGAAACTTTTCGAAGAGTGAAAGAGACATGTGTCATTTACTTACTAATACTTATATTAAAATAAATACAAAAAGAAAATATGTAAAAAAATCCATATTTAAAGCACCATCCCTCCATTAAATATGGTCTAAAAGAATAGGGTGGTGGTGCCATTAGGAACACTAATAAAGTGAGATAATTATAATTTAAAAAAAGGAAAAATAGATTAGTTGAGGGATATGTGTATATGTTGGAGAGAGTTTTTTCCTATCTTTCTTTGACTATTTTGCTCTACCTTTTGATTTTACATGTAAAGTCAACAGTATGAATGGAGAAAAAAAAGTCGAAAAAGGATATTTATATTTGTTTTTGTCTAATTATTGTATGTATGTTTGAAAACAACTAAATAATTGGAATGCATAACACTTAACTAATGTAATAAATAATAACTAGCTTGTATATGCAGAGGAGAGTTACCTTTTGAATAAGTGATAAATATACAATACACAGTTACTTTTATAGAGTCTGCTGTTTGGCCAGAAAAAATGGAAACCTATACGGCTTTCTCAAGGCGGTCTGATGCTTTCTCATATCTGCTTTGCAGATAATTTGATATTGTTTACTGAAGCCTCTGTATCGCAAATTAGAGTTATCAGACGGGTGTTAGAACGTTTTTGTGTAGCTTTAGGGCAAAAAGTAAGTCTGGAGAAGTCCAAAATATTTTTCTCAGAGAATGTGTCCAGGGACTTGGGGAAGCATATCAGCGATGAGAGTGGGATCAAGGCTACCAAGGATTTAGGTAAATACCTTGGAATGCCTATTCTGCAAAAGAGACTGAATAAGGAGACCTTTGGGGAAGTCTTAGCAAGAGTATCGTCGAAATTAGCGGGATGGAAGGGTAAATGTTTGAGTTTAGCGGGCCGCCTTACACTTACCAAAGCCGTGCTTATGTCTATTCCGGTTCACACCATGAGTGTCATTTCTATGCCGAAGAGCTTATTGAAGGAGTTGGATAGAGTGTCGCGTTCGTTTCTCTGGGGTAGTACAGTGGAAAAAAAGAAACAACATCTAGTTGCTTGGAAGAAGGTTTGTTTACCAAAGAAACAAGGAGGGCTTGGGCTCCGAGAGACTGCATCGATGAATAGAGCTTTGTTGGCGAAGCTAGGTTGGCGATTACTTCAGGACTCGGATAGCTTGTGGGCTCGTGTACTAAGAAGTAAATATAAGGTGGGGTGTATGCAGAACACCTCGTGGTTATCACCTAAGTCGACTTGGTCGTCTA
>NC_025694.1:16756511-16779403 GCF_000633955.1 Camelina sativa | reverse complement strand
GTGCTTATGTCTATTCCGGTTCACACCATGAGTGTCATTTCTATGCCGAAGAGCTTATTGAAGGAGTTGGATAGAGTGTCGCGTTCGTTTCTCTGGGGTAGTACAGTGGAAAAAAAGAAACAACATCTAGTTGCTTGGAAGAAGGTTTGTTTACCAAAGAAACAAGGAGGGCTTGGGCTCCGAGAGACTGCATCGATGAATAGAGCTTTGTTGGCGAAGCTAGGTTGGCGATTACTTCAGGACTCGGATAGCTTGTGGGCTCGTGTACTAAGAAGTAAATATAAGGTGGGGTGTATGCAGAACACCTCGTGGTTATCACCTAAGTCGACTTGGTCGTCTATGTGGCGTAGTATAGCTCTGAGTATTCGGGAGGTTATCAGTTTGGGACACAGTTGGGTGCTAGGGAATGGTGCTACCATTCGCTTTTGGCAGGACATGTGGCTCATGAATAAGCAGCTCAGTGATGGTTTGGCTGGGGTATTATCAGAGGAATGTTTAAAGGCACTAGTTCAGGACTTTTGGCAAGATGGTGTGGGTTGGAATCTTGGCCCGTTGTTGCCTCATCTCGCTGAGGATTCCAGACTACGGCTGGGAGCTATTGTAGTTGACAAGGTTACCGGAGCTATAGATCGTTTGTCTTGGGGGACGAGCTCTGATGGGTCGTTTACGGTCACTTCGGCCTATGAGTTGATCACACGGAGTAATAGACCAGAACCGGATATGGTTGCTTTCTGGTCCCGGGTGTGGCGTGTGGTGGCTCCGGAAAGAGTCAGAGTTTTCTTGTGGCTAGTGGGAAATCAAGCTATCATGACGAATGCAGAAAGGTTTCGACGATATATCTCTGATTTNTTGGGACACAGTTGGGTGCTAGGGAATGGTGCTACCATTCGCTTTTGGCAGGACATGTGGCTCATGAATAAGCAGCTCAGTGATGGTTTGGCTGGGGTATTATCAGAGGAATGTTTAAAGGCACTNGGAGATGAAGATATTATGCACATACTACGGGATTGTCCAGCGATGTCGGAGGTTTGGAGGATGTTAGTACCTGCGCGGAGGCAGACACAGTTTTTTGAACGTCTTTGTTTGAATGGTTGTATGAGAATTTGAATGGAGATTGTTCTACCTTGTTTGCTATGTCGGTATGGTGGGGATGGAAGTGGAGATGTGGGAATANGAGAATTTGAATGGAGATTGGTCTACCTTGTTTGCTATGTCGGTATGGTGGGGATGGAAGTGGAGATGCGGGAATGTTTTTGGTGTTAATGGTAAGTGTCGTGATCGAGTACAATTTTTAAAAGACTTGGCCAAGGAGGTGTCGGTGGCCTCGTTGGAGACTAGCGGGTTCACACACAAACCGACACGAGTGGAGAGGTTGATCGCTTGGAAACCTCCGCGAGAGGGATGGTTAAAGTTGAATACAGATGGTGCTGCTCAAGGCACAACCGGGTTGGCCACAGCTGCTGGGGTGCTGCGTGATGAGACAGGAGGTTGGATATGTGGTTTCGCGGTGAACATAGGAATATGCTCCGCTACTTTGGCAGAGTTATGGGGGGTATACTATGGTCTTCATACTGCTTGGGGTAAGGGAGTGTCTCGATTGGAGGTGGAGGTTGATTATGAGGTGGTAGTCGGTTTTCTTCAGACAGGGATAAGTGATGTGCATCCACTGTCGTTCCTGGTACGTTTGTGCCATGGCTTTATATCAAGGGACTGAAGCGTCCGTATTTCACATGTGTATAGAGAAGGTAATCGTCTTGTGGATGGATTAGCTTCCTATGCTTACTCTTTATGTTTAGATTTTCATGCTCTGGCGGTAGTTCCAAGTAGTGTTGCTTCGATTTTATCAGATGATGCTCATGGTACTACACGTCCAAGACAGATTTGTATTTAATTTTATGTTACGAATAATCATGGAAGACTTTGTCTCCCATTTCCCACCAAAGAAAAAGTTATTTTTATATGAATCGCGCGTGAGAGTCGCATGGCGACAGAAAGAACATGGCTAATATCAATGAACACCATACGTACCATGTTGTACGACTAGATATCCTATTCTTCTACGCTGAAATTTTTTTCACCACAAGTTCTCTTACAATAACTAATTCATAAATTACAGAACCAACATCCCTATTTCCAACAATAGTCCAAAATCCAATAAATTTTATAACAAAATTTGTAAGGTTGATTTTCTTTTTATTTGTTCAACCATACTTTTCTACACTATCTATTTTTAGTTCATATGTGTTTTTGTTTCAATTCAACTAATTATTTACGCACGCACATAAAATAATTAACCGCAGAAAATCATTATAAATACTACACTTTGATGTCATTAGATTCATGCATGTTACTCTCCAAAATTTCTCCAAAAATATCCTAGATAAAAAAGAAGAAAATGAATAGTCATATAATTTGTATGTTTGTTATTGCAATGTGTTTTGGGTTAAATGAATCATCATGGTTCAAATGTACGAACAACAAACTTCTAATTGAGAACGATCTTGGTCCCGGTTTAGTTCTCCAGTACCATTGTCATTCCAGAGATGACAATCTAGCTGTCGCAAATTAACAATTCAAAGAGATGAAAAGAATAGTATTCGGGGAGAAGTTAGGCAGAAGGACAAGATGGACTTGTAGTGTGAAATATGGATTGTTCATGCGACATAGTCAAGAATTTATAGCATACAGAGCCGGTAACATTGATGGATGTGATAAATGGCGTCATTGGATTGCCAAACGTGATGGAATTTACTTTATAAAAGATAAAAAGCTTCCAGCAGTGTTCAAACATGCATGGATTAAAAAATAAATAATGTTTATGGTGCATGACAATGGTACTTTCCTTTTTTTTTATCTTAATTATATAATCTATGACCAGAGCCGGCCAGGACTACACAGAGCTAATATGTAATCAATAATCGGCCTTTTTTATGAGAAGTTTCCTTACTCTAATTGTGAAAATTGTTGTTTTTTAATGCCCTGTACCAGGGTTAAAATGCCAGCACCACTATTTTCTTGTTAGTCAAGAACTCGTTTTTCGAAAGTAGTTATAAAATATTAGGAGAGTTACCCGCACACTTGTGCAAGCAGGAATTGAATAGAAAACATTAACTTCCTCTCAATTAAAATTGTTCAAACAAATTTTACTTTGATTTTAGATAAATTTTATTTCACTTCTTAAATTGTAAATAAAAACAGTAGTCATTAAAATGTTTATATACTATTGTACATATGCAAATTTATAATTCAAGAGTTTAAAACCCATTTACAAAGCATGGAAGTATAAAATGTTAAGGTTAATCTAATTATGTTGCTACGGTTGATTTAAATTAGTTACGCTTGATCTAACTTAAGTTAATATAATGTTTTGGCTCAATATAATGTGAAATTTCGTTTAGACTATTAACCTACGTTTAAAATAAACCCATAAATGGATTTCTAGGACTTGGTACTACAAACATTCATAAAATTAAACTAAAGTTTGCAAATACAAAAAGGTTCTTTAATCTACCCTAACTTCATTTTGAGTCCCGGAAGATCCACCTTCATGCTCCATTTTATGCTTTATGTAATAACGTCCACCAAACTCCAAGCTGTAAATATAAAAAACACATTCAAAACATTAGCCCTACCATCATACACTACTTGATTTTAATGTATATTTAAAACTTACGTAGCCTTGTGATGCTCAAGTCCTTCAAACTCCGGTTTTGTAAAGATCTTGGAGGAGGCCGATGTGTTTTCAATACACGGTAAACCTAGAGATGTTTACAATGTTATTTAAGTTTTGTGAATGAATATTCCTAAAATGTCTAGCATTAGTTGAATCTAGCAAGTGTTGTTAATAGTACTTACCTTTATACTCTCCAACCCTCCAGAAACGCAGCACACAAAACACCGGTTCGGTTTTGTATGTGAGATGGCATCCAGATGACTCTCATTATAACATGAAATGGGTAGCATAGTTGTTTACTGCACGCCACTTTATCGTTTCATTCCTACAGGTGTACATAGTTGATACATTTAATAATAGTTTCAAACGTATAAATCCTAATATCATTATAGGAGGAATAAATATGTTTTACCTGCCATTTAATAGCGTGAAGACAACTTCATTACATTCATTTCCATTTTCTTGATTTCTATTGTCCTTCACATCTACTACACACCCGCAAGCATCTATTTAAAAGGTCAGAAACTAAACTATTTAACACTCACATATAACTCTTTTGGTAAAAAGGTTCAGTTTGTACCTTTCTAAGGGAGGGACCAATACACAAAGTTCCAAATTTCCTAAAAAGTCTCTAGATTCCTCAACACAAAGATTTCATAACTATGTTAGCAGAGTTTAAACATCTATTTTGACAAAAAGTCAGAAATTTACTTTACATTGAAATGAATGAATGTTTCCAAAACTATTTAACACTCACATATAAATATTTCAGTATAAAAGTTCAATTTCTATTTTTCTATGGAAGGGACCATTACAGAAAGTTCCAAATTTCCTATAAAGTCTCTAGATTTCTCAACACAAAGATATCAAAAAACTAAATTCACGGAAATTAACTTAATTTATTTAAAACTATTTTAAGAAAAGCGTAACAAAGAGATGGGATGATGGATTCTTCCACGGAAAATATCATCCAAATTTTCGAATCGAAAAATAATTTTTGGAATTTATTGATTTGAGCAGAGTCATGGTTGTTTCGTCCGTAAACTTGATCTGGTAAGGATGATGGGTATTCCTCTCTCTGAGGGTTGGATTGATGATTTTGAAATTCCTAATATCATACCATTCATCCTCATAATTTACTTACGGAGCTTGCGTGGTGTAGTTGGTAAAAAGGCAACCTCAATTGTGTCACCGTTCAAAGTTTGATAATCGTTGTGTAAGAAAACTATGATTTAAGAACTGTTTAAAATCAGACATAAGTAGAATTCTCGTTCTATTAACTACTCTAACCTTTTCGTCCACAAAAAGAAGAACCCGTTTTGTGAAAAATTCGTTGACATACCAAGAATTTAAGACCTTGGCATGGATACACCATCTTGTCCTTCCGAGATGAAGTTGAGATATATAATCGCTCCTCATGATTTCCACAAATTAGGGTTTTCCTGTTTATCCTCTGTTAACGAAAACGAAAAGGGGATTGGGGATTTGTAAAAATACAAACAGTCACGATTAAACGTTGTGTCTTATACGTTTTAGTGTCTTTCCTTTTCCTAGACTATTAAGTATTTTAAATAATTAATATTATATGTATAATAACAGATGAAAGTAATGATATAGCTAACAATTATATTAGTTTTCCACTCATGTATAATAACAGATGAAAGTAATGATATAGCTAACAATTATATTGTTGAAACTAATAAAATGTAATGATGTGAAAAATTTAAAATAATATGTCCTTAGATCATTTACAATGTATTAGTGTAATTTTTCTTTTATAATATAGAATAAGACAATATTAGGAAAATGGTTTTCTCTAATTTGAAAGTTTATATCCTAATGACATAGCAATCTTATTATTTGAGATATGTTAGAGTTAAACATTTTAGTGTCTTACATTTTCTTGACTATAAAGTATTTTTTAAACAATTAATATTATATTTATAATAACTGATTAAACGTAAATTCTCTAGTTAATATATAAACTTAAAGATATAGCTAACAATTATATAATTTCAAACACTATTGTTGAAACTAATAAAATGTGATAATGTGAAAATTTAAAATAATATCTTCTTAGAGCATCTACAATGTATTTCTCTATTCCTTCTTTTATAATATAGAATAAGACGATATTAGGAATATGGTTTCATCCTACTGACATAGCATTCTTATCATTTGAGATATGTTAAAGTAAAATATAGTAAATAATGGGGCAAGCAAAGATTTATAAATATCATAAAAATCAAATTATTTTAAGAGATAAAACAAAGTTCAGGTCTAAAGATCCAAAACAATAACTCAATTATAAACCATAATTAAACAGTTTCAAATACCTCTTTGAAAACAACACTAATTTTTTTATTCTGACATTTCCCATCTTTATCTGTAATTAACACTTTAGCCCTTTTCTGGTTGTGACTCGAGAGAAGGCAACATAAAGCTGTCCATGTGTGAAAACCAGTTTCGGTAGAAAAAATCCAACATGTTATAGCGTCTGACCTTGACTCTTGTTTCTAGTAATTGCAAACGTCACGGTAACAGGAAACTGTCGTCACCTCATACGAAAGGGAAACTTTGCATCAGGTGGACTAACATACATCCTAGGGATAAGTACTCTATCACCAACCTTTTTTGCTGTCACGATCCTTGCTTCAATTACATGATTGGCCATCTGAGTATAATTAGCCTCGTACCGTTACACAAACCTCCCTTAGGATCTATATTTCTTAACAACATGACAGGTGCTCCTATTCTCAACGTCAAAACATGGCTTGGCAATCCAGAAACTTGTATACTGTTTAATAATTCCTGAGTGTAGATCATATCATCATGTCCGCTTGTATCAGACGTTTCAATACTATCAGAGCTAAGATATCGTCTCTCTTCACCTGTAATTAAGAAAAATTTAGAATTTTAGATATGTTTTAATATTTGACTTTTTTAAATAAAAACTTTTACTTCCATATCCATATTCCATATTTTATTTAATTTGCATACCTGGGAGCTTAGTAAGCATCAACTGATTTATCTTATCAACATCGTCATTTCTTGGACTTAGAATAGCTCTTTCACTAAAGAAATTTGGATCAGTCCTCCTTGCAAAATTTTCTCCGTAAATTTCTTTAAATATTGCTTCAATAAGATTTCCACTTGTATTAATTAGTAAATCATCCAGAATTTCTATCTCCACATCCCCACTATTTGACTCGTTGATTTTGCCATCCCCGATATCATGAAGCCACTTTGAAAAAGTAGCGAGAGCACCCGCGTCCATACTACTAGTGGCCTTGCGAAGTCTCAAATTTTTTGTAAGTTTAAGAACTTTACAACTATTCCAAAGAACAGATGAGTTGAGAGATGCTAAAATTGTCGCTCCTCTTCCTCCTTTGGTAATAACAAGTAGTATCTGTCTAAAATCACCTCCTAACACAACAACTTTACCTCCAAAAATCTGGTCACACTTCATGATATCTCACAAACTCCTATCCAAAGTTTCGCAACAAAGCTTGTTCATCATTGGAGCCTCGTCATATATTATGAGCTTTGCTTCTCTAATTAAATCAGCAAGATAAAATTCGGCATCGATCGAACACACAGAATATTCATTAAGATTTATTGGAATACCAAATCTTGAATGAGCCGTTGTACCACCTTCCAAAAGGAAAGCAGCTATACCACTTGAAACAACATTGAGAACAATATTACCTTTAGACCTTATATCATCACCAAGAATAGTCCACATGAAAGTTTTCCCAGTACCACCGAAACCATGGACAAAAAACATACCCCCTTTGTCGTGATTCACAGAGTGAATGATTTCTTCATAAACACGTCTCTGCTC
This sequence comes from Camelina sativa, assembly GCF_000633955.1. NCBI lineage: Eukaryota > Viridiplantae > Streptophyta > Magnoliopsida > Brassicales > Brassicaceae > Camelina > Camelina sativa. The sequence continues at coordinate 16,771,886 of NC_025694.1, read as the reverse complement.
ATCATTTAGCATTGGTAACAACTTATCGTACAACTCCTGTTGTTTATGAGGCTTATATATTCTCTCATCTGCGATAAGCCTATTTACACCTGTGTTCATTATACTATCATCTCGTTTAGGCATTTTCTCGAAGGCCGTAAGAGACGTCCCATTTGATCGCAACATAAATTCTATTTCAGTTAAACATATATTTTCTATCTGAGCCCGTGTCAACATGAGACCTACCACAGTAATGTTAAACACTTATTTAAAATCTTGTCTTGCGAAAAATGAAATATATTCAATTAACAAAATAACATTTTGATATGCCTGGATCATTACTGCGTCTCCTTTCTTTAAATAAAATATATTCACACAAGATGTCCTTTGTTTTATTCCAAACTTCAAGAGGAACAATTAAATTCTTTGTATGCAGTAGGATCGCAAATAATTTCCTTAAAAATTCCCCAAAACACCATTCACCTGCTTCATTTATAGCCGCAATGTATTCCTTATCGTCATCCAGTAATCCCAATGCATAGCAAGCTTCTTGAAAATCCTTATAAAGAACACATTGACTGTTTTAAGTAGTAAAAGCTTGTTGATCCTGGAATCATATTAAGAAAAACTCTCAAGTAATAGGCTTGTCCTACAGAAGGCGATACGTACATAATCCTGCCTATTGCAAAACTTTTGCGCTTCTCTGCCCTTGGCTTCCAAAGTCTCTCTCTCCTATTCCACAAAAATTTAGATGGAAATTCAGCACATGTGAGTTCTCTAGCTTGGGGATATATCTTGTTGCATTCCATCCAGCCCAAAAATTTAGAAGTTCTGTTCGTTGTTCGGTGCAAGACATCTTCTATTGGATCATCCTCGTTGTAAATAGCCAATTCTTGTCCAAGAAGATGAAACAAGAGTTTTTCTACAGGTGTAGTACGATAACAAATAGGGAAAGCAAAAATTCGCCAAGAGGCATCATATGCAGATACATATCTAAAAAAGGTTGAATTAGTTAGATACGTTTAAAAAAAAATGAGAATGTTTGACAATTTGTATAAACGGTTACCTGCAATTGAAAAACTTTTTAATTTCATTTTCCTGATCTTTTTCTCCTACTTTGGCTCTCATATAATCCGGACCTTTAGTGATGTACTTGAACAAATACTTGACTGAACGTGTCTGATTGCACCACTCAACATTTATATGAGCACGAAAACGTAGAGACAAATCACGATTATAGGGAATAACAGAACTATTATCGTATTGAAAACCCCTATTTTTCCACAACTCTCCCATCGTTTCGTCGTCTATATATTGGATAACCAGCATCGTCGACAATAGTATTATCCATGTATGACTTTGGGAAGAATTTAGTGCATTTTATATTATTCATGCAGACACTATCTCTGTTCATAGGACCACAAGGACCATGGATCATCACGTCAGAAACAACTTCGTATAAATACTTATCCACCTCTTTATCAGGAATTTCAGCGCTTATGAATTTATCAATGTCGTCTGTTGTACGCATCTTATTGTCTGGATGTAAAAACAGAATAATATGCGCATGAGGCAGACCCCTTTTCTGAAATTCTATTGTAGACATGCTGGAAAATATTAAATCAAATAAACATTAATATATTGACATTTTCCGGAAGACTTATTGAAATAATAATAAATATTAGGAAACATACCAGAATTTAGGATACCAAACATTTTTTCCTTTGCCACTTGGTCCAATAATCTTTCAAGTTTCATCTTGAAAACTCGGCTGCATATATCAGGTCTATCATCTTTACTAAGACGATGCCTTTCTAGATAACGATCTATTTCAGGCCACCTTAGGTTGCACTTAAATGTTATGAAAAGATCAGGAAATCCATAATACTTGCAAGTAGCCATGGCATCCAGATAATGTTCCATCATATATCTCTTTCCACCTGTAAACGATGACGGAATAATTATTCTCTTTCCGTGTTGTGGAAGATCTCCATGTCCTTTTTTAGCAGCTTCAATTATCTTATCAACTCTTTCAGTTCGGAGTTTGCTTTGGTTCATCCAAATGTAGTTCCACTTGTTTGATTCTATGTAGTGAATGCATCAACTAAAAACTGCTAGAATAATTTGCCTGCCATAACAATAATCGAAGATTCGTCATATCTTTCAAATACTCTATATGCATAAAATTCTTTCATGGTGACCGTTTTCCTTTTACGTCCACGGGTATCCAAGAACCCTATATCGATGCCTAATTTGTAACCATTTTCACCATAAGGGAGCAACAATGGGTATTGTAAAGGTAAGTACGCAAGATGAAGCTCACTTATCCGCTGTAAATTACCCGAACGACTTTCTATAACAATGTCACGTTTATTTACACCAGCCGTAAAATCTCCGGGTATTAGAGCAGCAACCTCTTTGCTGGTAGGAAGATTATGAGTTCTTGCATCAGTGGTCCTTTCTGAAGGTAACATCAATCGCAAACCTTCACTACCTTCCTCCATATTAAATCTTTCGCGTGCCGATCTAAACGCCTTAACATGCGGGTTATGACTATCAAACATCTTTTTTAAAAGCTCAACAATCTCACGTCTTAAATCTCCCGCAGATCCAGGTGTCCTATATTAATGCCAAAACAAAATTATAATAATTATGATTAGTAGAATATAACAAATATTAAAGATATTTTACATATTTGTAAGATATGACATATATTTATATACATATTTAACATTATTAATAATTACCTAAATGCATAAATTCTATTAGCTACTTCGTTATATACGTCATGTATATATAATTATAAAAACATTGGTTCCTTGCTAGGTTCTGGTAAAATATCACCAATACGATGATAGTTTTCTCCGCACATCTGAAATAGATACGGATCTCTACCATTATTTATGGAATTGTTAATTTTTCCACATAACGATGTGAACAAAAACATCATGTTGTATGCTCGTATGTTATCACGGAAGTTTTTACTCCGGTCGTCGTGATTATAAAACAACGATAGTAACGTTTTAGGTGCAGTCTTGAACGTAGGAAATATTACTTTGCCACGATGGCAACATAATGAAAAATCCGGCTTTGCCTTTTTAGTTTGTTTATCCACCCGTTCTCCATACCACATATATGCTCGACAATTTTCACATAAAATATCAGGATATCCATCATCATAATAACCTAAATAAAATTTTTGTTACTATTTTAAAATATATTAGTTGAATAAATACATAATTATAAAACTATCATATAACCAATCACATATGCATCGAGCTATACCATTATTTAGTAACTTAGCTTTTATGGGAGGAAACCCATGAAATATGTCAGATGTTGCATTGTTATCATTTATCTCAAATGAATTCTCATCAGTAGAGCTATCAGAATCACTTTCATCGTTCGTATCCGAATTAGTTGCGACGTAACATGCGAAATCTTCGTGTAGTCCGGGAAGAAGAAAATTTTCTGCATATAACCTCTTTTCTTTTTTTTTTTGTCGTTTTAGACTTCAATATTTGCATTCTTTTCAACCTAGCCGTCTTATGTGAATCAGGATTCTGAATATTCAATGCATTTGTAAAAGCAGGTAGATTTATCGTAGAACTAACACCTGAATTTCAATGTCGTTCCGTACGATCTCTTAGCTTTGAATCTAACATATCTCTTAATGTAAAACAATTGAAAATGTCGTTATGTTTTCTAGAGACAGCATGTGTTGATACATTCTTCCTCCGATATGGAATCTTCGAAGGTCTCATTATAAGACGTCAAGTATAGCGATCTGCAAAATATAAACCAAACTACGATCAAGAATTCATATAATCGAGTAATTATGATCCTTCTTGTTTATACCTTAATTTTCTTAGTCATTTAGTGAATATCGCTGTTAGATCTGTTTATATAGGAAGATGGTAAGTATATATTCTCTAAACTAAAAATATACTAATTATTGATATATACGAATATTAACTTATGTTTCTATATATCCTCTTAACTTTTTAAAATTTTTTTAAAACATTTGTTATTTATCTTTCTAATTACGTATGCGGATCTTTAATACAACTTTTTGAGATTTACTTTCATGATCTTCATCAATATTTTATTTAGTTATATTTCCATAATCTTACATATCAATATCTGATTTTAATTTAAGCATTATTTTATTTATATATTATTGGTCTGATTAATATATCATATCTATAGTTCCAAATAAATTATATCAACTTATATAGTATAATTATTTATTATCAGCATTATATTATTAATGTAGTTTTGGTTGGATCAACATATCGTAATCATTATTAAAAAGCTATTTCATTGTGTTATCAAAACGAAAACTCGAGAAACTAATGAAAGTGATAATATCCCTTATAAAAATTTCAAAACGAATTATAGTAACATCATGATCATAACTATTAAATAAAATAGATATATTTAAAAAATTTTAAAATTTTAATTCTAAAACGATCTTCGAAAGTCAATCCTTTGTCGTGTTAGACCTTTGCATCTATATTTTATTCTTCTCACACCATATAGATCCAGAAGCACCCTTATCATATGTGTTAATTGTCTCGTTGATAGACATCATATTGTATTCCATCCAAGTATTAAATTTAGATTTATTGTTCGTTGATTTCAATATACTATCATCACCGTCAACAATGGAACTTTGAACGTTAAAATGCGCCAATGAGTTATCTTCAGAAGATCTTGATTCATTCCTGGTTATTCTAGATTTTTTTTTCTGGTTCCGGAATGCTATCCTCACAAAAGAAAATTAATTGTTCTGGTTGAAGTTGCGTTCGAAGTGCATATTCATCAGCACTTGAACTTTTCTTGGTAGATCGACGAACTCCAGTTGGACTTTTCATTATGATTCTTAAAATATACATTTAACATATGTGAGTATGAAATTATAATGATTCAAAATATTGTAAAAAGCTTTAATTTTGTGTTACCTCTTACGTCAAGCAGCAAGCAAGAACTCAAGAATTGTTTTTTTTTTCTGAGTTGACATGGTACAATAATAAGAGTTATATATATATATAACATGTAGAAGATAAGTTTTCACATATGAGAATATTATGTTTCCGTATTGAATATTGACAATATTCAAGTTTACCATTAAGTTTTTAATTTATAAATATTCATTAACATAAACGCTAATGTTCATTTTCCTTAATTTTTGTATTGAATATTTAGACTATTAAATTTTACCATTTATTTTTAGCGTATTATCGTTCTTTTGGAACTTTAATTTATTTTAAACTATTGATTTCCCCATATTACTGATGCATCCAATCAGATTAACTGCCATAAAATTGTTTGATATATGTTTTATAAATAAAAATTTAAAGTTTACTAAAAATACATTATAAAGTATAACTTACCGTAAGGCCATCTTCCATGAAACACATTATCATAAACACGTGTAAAATCTATGGTATTAAAAGGTTTGCAAATTATAGGATCTCTTGCAAAACTGATTATAGTTTCATCTGTGAAGAAGATCCGACAACCGAGATTAGTTTTCTGGATTTGTTCTCTGTTGTCCTTAACTTTGAACTTCTCTATAACATAAGTTTGATTCTCCGTCATATTAAAAGACGGAACACCATAGAGTGATGCCGGGATGGTAGCATGTCCGGATGTACCCTAATTCAGACTATGATTTACCAAGGTAATTAGACACATCATACATATGAAGATACAGCGAAATATATTTACAAAACATACCTCTTCATCAACCAAGATTAGCTCTGTCGATACATCATTCAAACAATTTTTTCACTCTCCATGCACGGAAAACTTCGACACAAATCATCCATTGCATTGTTTTAGGATTCAATTTGTCGAGCAACACAAATCTCGTCATTTCTTTTTAAAGAAAACAAAAAATATGGATTAGAGAAAAGTTTTGGAAGAGAGTTAAATGTAGGAGTTAAAAAATTAGTGTTTTAGTTTTTAGATTTACAATTCGAGATTATGAAATTATAGTGTGCTAATGGTTACATTGAAAGTTTTGACTCCAAGGGACATTACCACTCACACCTTTTGATTAAATAATTGAAAGATTCATGAATATGGATATATCATCGAATTATACAAACAGAAAACTGTTTTGAATACAAAGGGGAACTAATATAATAAAAGACTTTGATTTCTATAATATCTATTAAATGAAATAATATTATATCGAATTAAAATCCAAACTCAAGATCACAACGTTTTAAAGTATCATATATTAATATAAAATTTAAAAAAACCATACACTTTTAAACTAAAAAAATTAAATTTCCATATCAGCAAAGGCATCTAACATCTGCGTGACTTGAGGACATGGAGGATTGATCATGAAACTGGTACAATTGTGCACCATGGTTGCCATCCATGTATCTACATTAATAAAGTTTTAATAATTAAATCACTTTTTTTAAAACAAAGTCATTATAATAGTATCAGCAAGAATTAATTCGAACCTTTATTACTCTCAAGCTTGGCAAAACGTATCACACATATGATATCACTGACACGATGTATCCAATGATCATAGATGGCGTTCGCGTAGTCCTTTGACAAACAACATGATAAACGATCACCCCTACAATTTTACTTCTTTGAGAATTTTTAAAATTAATGTGAATTAAAAAAGTAAAGCTTATAAAATTAGAACAACTTACTCAATATTTTCTAGAACAACAAACAACTTATTCCATTCTTTGTATGGTGGACCTTGTTCAAAACTATTTCCAACACTAAATACTCTTCCGATAAGGTCTACAAATATTTATCAATAGTTAAAGTAATCAACCACTTCAAACTTAACTTACAATAGAATAATAAATTGTTACCCTTACCTACACAATAAGCAAAATCTAAATATCCACTTTTAATATCATTGAATGATACAAAGGAGTAAAATTGATCTGAAGACAAAGGAAAAAATTTATTAAACCATGTCACGTCTCTCCAATGTATTCTAAAGCGATGGTTAGTTGGCCTAAAAACGCCATCAACATTGCTTAATGAGAAACTTGATAACATTATCCATTCAGCTTCTTCCAAATCGTTTATAAAGATGTCACGATAAGGAGAACCCATCAATACATGAATTTTCGTACCCTACGTAAACGTTATACATAAGTACATAAATATTAAAATAAATTTAAATAAACACTATATAATGAATATTATACCTTCTCATCAACTACAATAAAGTCTGTTGATTTGAAAAGAGGATGACGGCACTCAAACTTCCTCAGTATTTTTACGTTGATTTTACACTCATGAACGAAGGGGTTTAGGTCGTCCACATCGAAATAATAGTCTCTCTTCCCGATTTTATTTTTTATAACATTGGATAGAAGTTTAGCCATATTTTTGTTTCAAAGACCTAGACTTAAACGAAACTTACGATTCTGACTTTTAAATGTAGTTATATATACATAATACAGAAAATATGTTTTTGGGAATATTTACATTTTAAGATATTGTCAAACTTCAAGTATTTATCATCAGCAAAACTTAAATGGTAATTGTACAATTATCATTAAGTACAAAATATATTATATATATTTCGCGATCTTTTAATAAATTCTGTTTTATATAAGTATTCAATATTTTTAAGATATTTACATTATACATTATGGTATCAACATAAACATTTAGGGATAATTGAATAATTTAAGTAAAGTTTTTATTTATTTATTTCTGAATTCGATTTAAAACCTTTTTTTAAACAGATTCATTTCATATTAAAATTTTATATTATCTTCATAACTAATTTTGTAATTACCCTATTTAGTTAGTTTGTATATATATATACTATTATAAAATTTGATAATTAAATCATGCTATAATAAAATTTATATTTAGTTATTTAGTAGGAAAAATGGCTTTTTTATACCCTCACTAATGACTTATGTTAAATTCATACATCATCTATGCTATTGTACCAAGTCATACCCCCACTTAACAAAAGTTTAAATTTATAACCTAAAGTTCTGTTTTTGTGTTAAACCATACATGACCCGTAACGTTAAATCGCCGTGAAAAGGTGATGATGTGGATGCCACGTATTATACCATGTCGTGTTAGTGCAAAACATAATCAAAATCTCTACTTTAACATCGTTTCAAGTAAAGATTTTGATTATGTTTAAATAGAGATTTTAAGCGTGTCTCATTCTTATTGGTTTACGATAGATGCATGGTTTGTTAAAAACATCACAAACTGGGAGCAATAACAAGCCAAAATGGTTCCAAATTCTTAAAATTGGAGGCAAGAATAAGCCGTTTCTAACAAGGTTCCAATACGTAAAAGAAACGACATTAACCAACTAAGGACGTGGTTAAAAAAATAAAGAATAAGGTTCCAAAGACCTAAGTATCTGAGTCAAATCATGTAGAAAACATACGGCAATAAAACTACTCCAATTTTCTTCACCCCGATTCATCAAACCCTGCATAATAAACACAAAAGATAGTTTCAAACCCTGCATATCTAACCTTAAAACTGACTAGACTCACGAACACTTTTAGGTTGCTTCTTTGGCCCGTAAACCGGGACACCAACATTCGGACAACTTCTGGTGTTATGTCTTGCCAAGTGGTGTCGATCGACACCCTAACCAAAATTCCAGAAATTGGTTCGCAGATGTTACACATGTGCATGTAATCTGCAAAGTCTTCACTCTTTGGATCCTCTATTATGTCCGAGCATCCATCACTGTTTGTTAGGAGAACATTATCATCTAGCATCAACGATTATAGAAATTAAGAAAACTCATTAATACTTTCATTATAATAATTTACAGCATTGAATTTAAACAAACAATATTTTATAAACATATTTAATCACCTCCAAATCTGATTGCTTTCCACATCTTGAACAGACAAAACCTCTTCCCATTTCCAAGCTTGAACTTTTTAAACATATGATTTGCATAACATCCTGTCGCGAAACAGTCAAGTACGTGTATCCCCTTGTAAAAGGATAAATGAAATCAAAAAGGTCATCAAACGTATTTTATCAAGTACATATAAACCATTCAAATGATATGTCTATCTATTTATTATATTCTAGGTTGCACTGAAACGGGTACGAGAACAGGAATCGGGTACGGAAACGGGGATGGAAAACGGTGAAGTAAAAATTTATAGATACGGGTACGGTATGGGTACTTCAATAAACATATAAGAAAATATACCCATACCTTGAATAAGAGGGGATTAGTAAAGCTAATGGGAAAAGGAGAGAGGGGAAAAGAGTCTAGAAAGTAGAAAAACATGAAGAAATGAAAATATGCTTATGATAAGAGTGCTTTGAATGAAATGAAATGGATGCAAATATCAAAAAATTCGATGTTATCTTCCCCTAAAGCATCTAAGGCGTTCCCATAGAGTCCCCGTAGAGTTTCCGTCCCCAACATGTCCCCGGTACGGGGACGACTACCAAATAGACGTACCCATGCATCTATTTGGAACTTATATATAATAAATATACTTTGTATATACCATTTTTAAAAAACTTACTCAATAGACTTGATAGTGAATTTTATGTATTATCTTCTTTTTTGAAACTTTTGATCGGCACTATCTTCAACGATCAACACTATCTTCAAAATTACCTTATTTTTCCAGCGGGTGAAGGGATGAGAAACTCTAATTCCACTTCCACAAAACTCTCTAACTTCGAAAAGCGTTTCTACTAATTTCAGATTCGTCAATAGTTAGAGAAGAAGTGAAGCCCCAATCGTTGTGTTCTTTGTCAAGAGTTAAAAGAAGATCAATGAGACGACATGTTTTGTGAAAAATAAAGTAAAAAATGAGGCGACATGCTTGATGAATCTTTTAATTTCTGCCCACACTCCAACTACGTCGTATTAATCAAATAATTCGATTTTAGGTTTTGCACTAACACAACGTGGTCTAACACGTGGCATCTATGTCACAACTATTTCACGGCAATTTAACACCGTTAAGGTCTACGTATGGTTTAGTACAGAAACAAAACTTTAGGTTGTAAATTTAATCTTTTGTTAAGTGGGGGTATGACTTGGCACAAAAGCATAGATGATGTATAAATTTAACATATGTCATTTTTGAGGGTATAAAAAAACCATTTTTCCTGATTTAGTATAGTTTCAAAAATTGTTAATTTTAATTTCAAAAATCTTAATGTCAATTAATCTATTAACAATAATATCTATGAGAATTTCTTTAAAAATAAGGTTCCTGTATGATAATCACTAAATTTATAATATATAAAAATATAAATACATAAAATAAAAATCCAAAATCAATATCATAACGATTTAAAATTTATCAAATTACACTTTAAAATTTAAAAAATAAGTTCTCCATTTCGACAAAGGAATCAAATATCTGCGTGACTTGAGGACATTTAGGATTGATCATGACCATTGTACAATTGTCCACCGTTGTTGCCATCCATGTATCTACATTAACAGTATCTAATTAATTAACATATTTAATAATCTAAGTTATAATATTTTTAAACATGAAGAAATAATACGAACCTTTTTTAGTTTCAAGTTTAGCAAAACGTAACACACATATGATATCGCAAACACAATGAATCCAATCATTGAAAAAGGCATTCACGTAGTCTTTTGGTAAACAACATGTCAATCGATCACCCCTAAAATTTTGCTTCTTTTAGAATTAAAACATTGTAACACCCGCAAACCAAAACTGTGCGTTTTGGAGGAGGGTGTGGATCGACACCATGGTGGTGTCGGTCGACACAACTTATTTCTGGTTCGGCCAGATTGATTTAATTGTCTATTTTGGTCGGTTTGGTTTAGGAAAAACCATAAAACCGAGATATTAAAGTGAGAAAACGACCTAGGTCGTGTTTTTGTGGGTTGTCGCTGCTTGAAACAGAGAGAAAAGGAGAGAAACAGTTTCTTAAGGTTTTGGAGAGAGTTTGTGAGATTTGAAGGCGTTTTTGGAGAGATCTTGCTGTGGAAGTGAGGATTCAAGGCTAGGAACGTGTTATAAGGTTTCTGGGAGTGTAGGATTCGTTGCTGTTGGTCTAAATCTTCCTACAAAGAGGTGAGTGCATGACCATGGCTAATCTAAGCCTTTGATTCCTTGTACTTGCTTTTTTGTTGTTGTTTTGTGTGTTTTTCTTGCTGGGATTTGTTGCTAAAGGTTCCTATGGACGCATATGGTTTGGGTTTTGAGTATTGGGCGATTTGGAGGAGGTTGGGAGCGAGATTTGACTCTCGGCTTCGAGCGGATCACAGTTGCAGAGGGAGTGTCAATCGACACCAAGTGGTGTCGGTCGATAGCAGCAAATCAGGAATCGATCGACACTGTGGGGTAGTGTCAGTCGACACCAAGGCCAGTGTCAATCGACACTCGGCTAGTGTCGGTCGACACCTCCCTTCCAGCGAGATGATGTTTGGTTTCCTGGTTTGTATGAATTGCTTGTTGATTGTTTGGAAATTTGGAATCATTATTGCTTGTGTGTATAGCCCAGTAGATGGGAGGATTGCCTCACTGAGTGTTTATCAAATACTCATGCATCTCAATTTGTGTTTGTGGTGCAGGTAAAGGCAAAGTGTGATCGTGGAATCAAGGCGATGAAGAGGAGGATGTCCTAGGGACTTGATTGGTTGTTGTGTGGCATTGCTAGGCTTCCTAGAGTTGGGTCATTAGAACATTGGTAGGATTTGTGGTTCTATGTTTCCCTGTTGTTTGGTTATTGGAATTGATATACTTGATTATTGGTTATTAATTATTGGATAATTTGTTGGTTATTGGTATTCGTATTATTTACGCTGTTTGGTTTTATTTATTTATATTATATATTATTATTATTATTATTATTTAATTAAAAAAAACGGGTCGGCCGTTTCAGTTTGGTATTAGAGCCCTTACGGTTCTAGGTTTGGGTTCACTAGTTTTCTGTTGTTGATGTTGGGATTGCATGCTTTGATTGATTATGTCAGTTAGTCAATTGTGTGTGGTATGGAGTCTAGAACATCCTCTTTGAGCCTATAGTGTGATTCCACGATGAGTTTATGTTTTTGTGTTATGATAATTGTGTGCTTAGCCTTCTGTTCATGGTAGTGCATAGGGTTAGAGAGGATGCTGTTGCTGGTCGTGGTCGTGGTTGTGGACGGAGACGTGGTCGGGGTAGGGGCAGATTCCCAGAGGCTACTGAGACTGTGGACCAGAGTGTGACAGCAGAAGGTGTCGGCGAGTCGCAGGGTGTCCAGGGGGATTCCATGAGTGTGACCGGAGGTGGCGGTGTTGATGCTCCAGTAGTCGGTGATATTAGGGCCCCAGGTGTGGGAGTCCCAGTGGGTTGAGTCCCAGGTGTCGACCTTGTGGGTTTGCTGGCACAGTTGATAGCGCGGTTGCCGCCAGTGGCACTGGCTCAGGCTCAGGTAGTGCCACCAGTGGTGGCAGAGGAGCAGCAGCCAATGGCTGCGGATGTGGGGGTCCATTCTCGTTATATCAGCATGCTGACAGAGATGATCCGTATTGGTACAGAGCGGTGGAACCAGTGCCAGGGGCGATCACAGGTATAATTTATGGTACTTTGTCTTTGTGAATTCTTAGTAAGTTCAGATTTTATGTTGTCCTGTGATAAAGTGTTAGGTTCTCAACACATGAGGTTTGTGTAGGGACCTTATTTCTGGGCGGGTTTAAGTCCCACGTTATGTTTGATTCTGGAGCTACTCATAGCTTCATTACCCCGGAGTGTGTAGAGAGTGCGAGTATCATGGGAAATCCCGGAGAGCGTGTGGGAGTTGTCAGAGTTGCTAGAGGCAAGTTTCTGGGAGTTATTGGTCGAGCGAGGGGTATTGATATTCAGATCGCGGGAGAGTATTGGCCTGCGGATTTGCTTATCAGTCCAGTGGAGATGTATGACGTTATCTTGGGGATGGACTGGTTGCATCAGAATATGGTTCATCTAGATTGGAGTTTGAGCGCTCAGGAGGGAAGTTGGTTTTTCAGGGGATTATACCGACTTCGGGGAGTCTCGTGATCTCGGCCATTCAGGCTGGGAAGATGATCGAGAAGGGCTATGAGGCTTATTTGGTTACTATATATATGCCAGACTCAGTGGGGAAGTCTACGGTTAGCGGTATCCAGATTGTGGAGGAGTTTGAGGATGTGTTCCAGTCATTGCAGGGATTACAACCTTCTCGGTCTGATCCTTTTACGATTGAACTGGAACCAGGGACGACACCGTTATCCAAGGCTCCTTATAGGATGGCTCCGGTAGAGATGACAGAGCTGAAGAAGCAGCTAGACGATTTGTTGAGCAAGGGATTCATTCGTCCTAGTGTATCACCGTGGGGAGCGCCGGTGTTATTCATTAAGAAGAAGGATGGGAGTTTCCGCTTGTATATTGATTACAGGGGTCTCAACCGGGTCACTGTGAAGAACAAGTACCCTCTTCCGAGGATCGATGAGTTGTTGGATCAGTTGAGAGGTGCTACTTGGTTCTCCAAGATAGATGGGGCAGATGTGAGGAAGACTGCTTTCAGGACGAGGTATGGGCATTATGAGTTTGTGGTGATGCTGTTTGGGTTGACTAACGCGCCATCAACGTTTATGAGAATGATGAACAGGGTGTTTCAGGAGTTTATGGACGTGTCTGTCATCATTTTCATCGACGACATCCTGGTTTATTCTAAGAGTCCTGAAGAGCATGCAATGCATTTGAGGGCAGTTCTGGAGAAGCTGCGGGAGCAGAAGTTGTTTGCTAAGTTGAGCAAGTGTAGTTTCTGGCAGCGTGAGATGGGTTTTCTGGGTCATTTTGTGTCTGCAGATGGGATTTCTGTAGATCCGGAGAAGATTCAGGCTATCACGGATTCGCCTAGACCGCAGAATGCCACGGAGATCAGGAGTTTTTTGGGGTTGGCAGGTTACTACAAGAGGTTTGTGCAGGGGGTTTGCGAGCATAACACATCCTATGACTAAGTTGACAAGGAAAGATGTTCCTTTTGTCTGGTCACAGGAGTGTGAGGAAGGCTTTGCAAGCCTGAAGGAGATGTTGACTACCGCTCTAGTGTTGGCTTTGCTTGCACAGGGCGCACCCTATGTGGTTTATACAGATGAATCCAGAGTTGGTTTGGGGTGTGTATTGATGCAGCATGGGAAGGTGATTGCCTATGCTTCGCGGCAGTTACGAAAGCATGAGGACAACTATCCCACTCATGACTTGGAGATGGGTGTTGTAGTTTTTGCCCTAAATATTTGGAGATCATATCTTTATGGTGCAAAGGTACATGTTTTTACAGATCATAAGAGCCTGAAGTTTATATTCACTCAGCCCGAGCTGAATTTGAGGCAGAGGCGGTGGATGGAGCTGGAGGGGGATTATGATTTGGAGATAGCCTATCACCCTGATAAGGCTAACTTGGTTGCAGATGCCTTGAGTCGGAAGCGGTCGGCTTCGGCTCAACAGCAGGATATGGAGTCTCTAGTAGGAGAGATCAGTGCGTTGAGCTTTTGTGCGGTTTCTTAGGAGCCGTTGGGTTTGATTGCAGCTGATAAAGCAGATCTGTTGAGCAGAGTGCGGTTGGCCCAGGAGAAGGATTTGGGGCTGGTAAATGCCTCAAAGGATGTTGATTCATAGTATCAGGTTTCGGCTAATGGTACTATTCTGGTGCATGGGCGGATTTGTGTGCCTAAGGATGAGGAGTTGAGGCAGGAGATCCTGAGATAGGCTCATGCGAGCATGTTCTCTATTCATCCAGGAGCGACTAAGATGTACCGTGATCTCAAGAGGAACTATCACTGGGTCGCGATGAAGAAGGACGTGGCTAGTTGGGTTGGGAGGTGCGATGTGTGTCAGCTAGTGACGGCTGAGCATCAGGTACCAGGTGGATTGCTGAAGAGTCTTCCCATTCCAGAGTGGAAGTGGGATATGATTACTATGGACTTCGTGGTGGGTTTGCCAGTGTCCAGGACGTTTGATGTGATTTGGGTCATTGTGGACCGTTTGACTAAGTCGGCACATTTTCTAGCCAAGTTCACTTTGGTGTTCTGGAGGGAATTTCAGGTAGAGATGGGCACTAAGGTGCTATGAGTACATCTTGTCATCCCTAGACAGATGGACAGTCATAAAGGATGTGTGTTTTGGATTGGGGTGGCCATTGGGCACATCATTTGAGCTTGGTAGAGTTTCCTTATAACAACAGTTACCAAGCGAGTATTGGCATGGCTCATTATGAGGCTTTGTATGGGAGGTCGTGTCGTACACCGTTATACTGGACTCAAGTGGGGGAGAGGAGCATGTACGGGGCAGATTTTGTTCAGGAGACCTCGGAGAAGATTCGGGTTCTCAAGCTGAACATGAAGGAAGCTCAGGATTGGCAGAGGAGTTATGCCGATAGGAGGA
>NC_025694.1:16701886-16750578 GCF_000633955.1 Camelina sativa | reverse complement strand
GATTGCAGCTGATAAAGCAGATCTGTTGAGCAGAGTGCGGTTGGCCCAGGAGAAGGATTTGGGGCTGGTAAATGCCTCAAAGGATGTTGATTCATAGTATCAGGTTTCGGCTAATGGTACTATTCTGGTGCATGGGCGGATTTGTGTGCCTAAGGATGAGGAGTTGAGGCAGGAGATCCTGAGATAGGCTCATGCGAGCATGTTCTCTATTCATCCAGGAGCGACTAAGATGTACCGTGATCTCAAGAGGAACTATCACTGGGTCGCGATGAAGAAGGACGTGGCTAGTTGGGTTGGGAGGTGCGATGTGTGTCAGCTAGTGACGGCTGAGCATCAGGTACCAGGTGGATTGCTGAAGAGTCTTCCCATTCCAGAGTGGAAGTGGGATATGATTACTATGGACTTCGTGGTGGGTTTGCCAGTGTCCAGGACGTTTGATGTGATTTGGGTCATTGTGGACCGTTTGACTAAGTCGGCACATTTTCTAGCCAAGTTCACTTTGGTGTTCTGGAGGGAATTTCAGGTAGAGATGGGCACTAAGGTGCTATGAGTACATCTTGTCATCCCTAGACAGATGGACAGTCATAAAGGATGTGTGTTTTGGATTGGGGTGGCCATTGGGCACATCATTTGAGCTTGGTAGAGTTTCCTTATAACAACAGTTACCAAGCGAGTATTGGCATGGCTCATTATGAGGCTTTGTATGGGAGGTCGTGTCGTACACCGTTATACTGGACTCAAGTGGGGGAGAGGAGCATGTACGGGGCAGATTTTGTTCAGGAGACCTCGGAGAAGATTCGGGTTCTCAAGCTGAACATGAAGGAAGCTCAGGATTGGCAGAGGAGTTATGCCGATAGGAGGAGGAGAGATCTTGAATTTCAGGTTGGAGATAGAGTGTACCTCAAGATGGCCATGTTGCAGGGTCCGAACAAGTCATTGACTGAGACTAAGTTGAATCCAAGGTATATGGGTCCGTTCAGAGTGATTGAGCGAGTTGGACCAGTGGCATATAGACTGGAGTTACTTGAGGTTATGCGTGCATTCCATAAGGTTTTCCATGTGTCTATGTTGTGGAACTGTCTCCTTGAGGATGATCAGTTGTTGGCTAAGATCCCTGAGGATCTTCAGCCTAACATGATTTTGGAGGCAAGACCAGTGAGGGTTCTCAGGAGGAGGATCAAGGAACTTCAGAAGAAGAAGATTCCTTTGATGAGAGTCCTTTGGGACTGTGATGGTTTTGAGGAGCAAACTTGGGAGCCTGAGGTGAGGATGAAGGCAAGGTTTAAGAAGTGGTATGAGAAGCAAGCCGCGACTTAAGCTTGTCTAACCTGGTCCCATCTGTAATATGTGGCTGGAGCGGGAATGGAGTATTCCAGCCCATCTCTCTTGTTTACTGGGTCGCTTTGGGATGGTTGGTTGTGCGACTAAGTAACAAGATGAGGTGGTGCTTGGGGTACAAAGTTTCGTGAGGCAGGACTTTTGAAGGAAAGTTTCCTGAAATATAAGTTTCCAAAAGTGGAAAGTTTCCAGAAGTGGAAAGTCTAAAAATGGAAATTATTATATGAGTTAGAATTTGTCCATTTTTAGTGGTGGACTTTTGAGTCATTGCGCCCGTGTGTGTGGCAGTCTTTTGAGACATTGGGTGGTCTTTGTGGCGGGCTGTTTAGCCGTGTGTGGCCTTTGTGGCGGGCTGTATAGCCATTGTGTGGCCTTTGTGGCGGGCTGTTTAGCCATT
Source organism: Camelina sativa (assembly GCF_000633955.1). Lineage (NCBI taxonomy): Eukaryota > Viridiplantae > Streptophyta > Magnoliopsida > Brassicales > Brassicaceae > Camelina > Camelina sativa. Next base: position 16,748,843 of record NC_025694.1, on the reverse strand, counting down.
GTGTGGCCTTTGTGGCGGACTGTTTACCCAATTGTGTGGCCTTTGTGGTGGGCTGTTTAGCTAGAGTGCCTATTTAGGTGGTCCTTCGGGACAGATGGTCTTTGTGACGGTCCTTCAGGACAGATGGTCTTTGTGACAGTCCTTCGGGACGAGTGGTCTTGGTGGCGGTCCTGTTTAGGACATTTGTTTGGCCTTTGTGGCGGCCCGTGGGGCAGTGAGATGATCCTTGTGTGGTCATGAGGTATTCTAGTGGGGGGATATGTGGTTGGTAGGACATTGTGTTGTCTTACGCGAGCCACGGGAAGGAAACCTGGATAGGGATAGGACTTAGACGTAATGAGAATTGTTTGCTCGCGACTCTTTGGGGACTTAGGTTCTCCTAGTATCTTCATATTCTAAGACTTTGTGTCTTGAGAGCATGATTGGTATATCGACTTCGGATGACGATCTGGGGGCGCGTTGTAGGGTGGCAACCCGAGAGACGAGTATTGGAGTTCCTTATATATTATGGCATGCAGGATTAGGCCCGATGAGGAGCCAATATTATGGCATGCGGGCTTTGGTCTGATGAGGAGACAATAAAACTCAAGGTTTAGGCCTATGAGAAAAGGAAAGTCCAAAAGTCGAGAGCAAATAATGCCTGGAGCGTGAGTCTATCGCCTAGAGCTGACCTTTCGTATATCGGTCGGAGGAGTGCAGGCCGTGGAGACGGTAGAACGGGAGTCCTTGGCTGAGTGTTGTTCGAGATTTGAGAACAAATCTATGTTGGTGGGGGAGAATTGTAACACCCGCAAACCAAAACTGTGCGTTTTGGGGAGGGTGTCGGTCGACACCATGGTGGTGTCTGTCGACACCACTTATTTTTGGTTCGGCCAGATTGATTTAATTGTCGATTTTGGTCGGTTTGGTTTAGAGAAAACCATAGAACCAAGATATTAAAGTGAGACAACGACCTAGGTCGTGTTTTTGTGGGTTGTCGCCGCTTGAAACAGAGAGAAAAGGAGAGAAACAGTTTCTTAAGGTTTTGGAGAGAGTTTGTGAGATTTGAAGGCGTTTTTGGATAGATCTTGCTGTGGGAGTGAGAATTCAAGGCTAGGAACGTGGTAGAAGGTTACTGGGAGTGTAGGATTCGTTGCTGTTGGTCTAAATCTTCCTGCAAAGAGGTGAGTGCATGTCCATGGCTAATCTATCCCTTTGATTCATTGTTCTTGCTTGTTTTTTGTTGTTTTGTGTGTTTTTCTTGCAGGGATTGGTTGCTACAGGTTCCTATGGACATATATGATTTGGGTTTTGAGTATTGGGCGATTTGGAGGAGATTGGGAGCGAGATTCGACTCCCGGCTTCGAGCGCGCGGTTGCAGAGGGAGTATCGATCGACACCAATTGGTGTCGGTCGACACCAGCAAATCAGGCATCGATCGACACTGTGGGGTAGTGTCGGTCGACACCAAGGCCAGTGTTAATTTACTTTTATTTTGGCATAATTATAGTTCTTATATTTACTAAAATTATTTTGTCACATATTTCTTTAACCATGAAATTTTTATTACTCCAAAGATATTTTGGATGAACAGCTGGTGAAAATTATCTACTCTATTACAATGATTTTATGACCAACCTAATAAAAGTTGAGAAACTGAGAAAAAAGTTAATTTAACATAATAAAAAGAAAAATTTGAAAATTATAATCACAATGGTATATATAAGTCTTATATAATTCAAATATACAAAATAGAAACTTTATAAACAATCCAAAACATGACATATGTCATAATCACGTTAAGGATCGACGACATATTTACTCCTCAGAAGTATTGCATTGTACCACAACTACTTAAAACTATGACCTCGGCTAAAATATTCTCGAATCATAAATTCTCAACTTATTTCTATCTGAGTCAAAAGTTTTCATATATTTCTCCATATATCTGGGTTTAACCGATTTACAAACAAAATCTGATAGAAAACTATATAAATCCGGTTTGAAACCAGTTTTAAAACGGTTTACCATTCCAAATTCACAAATTTGAAAATCGCTTCTTAATTACTCGATCAAGCAGCTCTTGTTTGAGTACCAGAATCATAAACATTATTCAGAAGAAAAAATCCTAGATTTTGACCAGAAACATCAATCACCGACTAATCTTCCAAACTTATAATGCTATTAACTGTAGAATCACTTTTCGAACCTCCATCAGTGTCTCCATCCTTGATTAAATTAGCAGGATTTATATATTTGAATTCCATTTCATTGCATCTGATGGCTTCCATTGAAGAACCCGCACGAATCAAAGACCCATGCAATAGATCGGCAAAATTATATAAGAAAAAAAATCAATGATCAAAGATGTGATATAAACATATAATATTTTCTTTTTGTCAACATTTGGGCCATAACAGGCCGACTCATTAGCCAAATCCCTACATTCGTAGAAAGCGGACTCGATCCCTAATGTGATGGTGCCTTCTATAATTCGACTGATCGATGGTCACTGTACTAATGTCACTTCACAAACATAATTTTTCTGTATATATAATGTTATTTTCTTAATTAGGTGTCCTATTACGTTTCAAAAATAATAATTCTTTTGACGTAACTTATTTTATTCTTTTTAAATTCTTTATTCACTATATATTGATTAATAATAATATACATGCTTAATGAATTATTTTTTTGTTTATACATGTCAAAATATAATTGAGAAAAATGTATAATATAATTAGCGTACAATGGAAAATAGATTATTTTTGTTAGTTTTCCTTTTTGATTTAGGAATTTTTTTAAGATATAAAAATGTAAATTTTATGTAAATTTAATGTTATTTTCTTAATTGGCTGTTTTGAAAAATAATTTTTTTTGACACGTGTCAACATCTTATCAATATACTTGACACGTGTCATGATCCTGTTAATGACTAACTTTGAAAACACAACTTTATATAATAAGATTGGCTTTTTGTATATCTGCTACGATTTTTGTTGAAACTTTCTTGGAAACTTCATAATCTTTGTCTTTACATTTTTTTGTAAGTATTTAATATGTAGATATTTTTATCAAAATATTGATAAAAGAATAATCTTATGGTTAATTTAACCATAAATCGATATCTGTAAATAAATTAAAACTGTCATTTATTTTAAAACAAAAAATTAGAATCCATCTATCATTTAAATATAAAATAATTAAAACCCCCTAAAATCCATAATAAGCCAAAACAAAAGAAGGAAGTCGTCAATCTTCTATTTGCGAGTCCTCTTCCTTGGTCTCCTATAAATTAGTTAATTAATACATGAAAAAAGATTATAAACGAATTTCTAGAATGTTTTCATCTAATATATAACATGAAAAGAGATGATAATCTTGCAATTCCATCATTTTCGCCTCCTCTGGAATATGCAGATTGAGTATTATTTGCGTACAAACTGTAGAAGATATACTTCTTTTTCCTGCAAAGTTATAACAGAAATAATTCTTTTAATAATTGATCAACAAAAATGAGCAATAAATATCATCAAATTGAATCTATATCTTGGAAAACTTCAATAACACCCCATCGAATAACACAAATTAAGCGATCACCCCAGAAAGATTTATAAGTATCATAGAATTTTACAGCCGATCTTTCGAATAATTCACACCTTATTAGGGTTCCACTAAAATGTCAAGAATTAAAACTTTATGTTTCAATATAATTCAAGATCAGAAAGATGTATAATATATATATATATATATATATATATATATATGTGAGTATTATAATTCACCTGAAATCACGTAGATCAAAAGATATTTTGTGGTTAATAGAGTAATCCTCTGCTCTATTATTTATTGCAAGATTTTCTTCAGAACTTTGCATCTCATCGTCCTCTTCATCCTCCTCTAAATCTTGGATATATTTATTCTCATTATGATCATCGTTATCACTATTATCTGATTGGTATTCGTCCTCATCATCAGTTTCTTCTTTAGTATCATCATATTCTTCATCCAGTATATCATAAGAAACATCATCTTCTTCATCGCTTCCTTCTTGTATATAATCAGAATCCCCATGATCTCCAACATTATTGTCGTCATAAGAAGCGTTTTTCTTTTTATCTGAACCAAATCCAGTACAATACTTAAACAACATACGAATATTATCACTTTGTGTTACATCCACAGGTTTCTCATGATTTTCCTACCCCTTGGTTTCCTCTTTTTTATGTAATTCTCTGAAACTACAGCTGAATTCTCCAACATTGACAACCTCACCGATGAACACAATTCAAATACAACGACTTACTAATAATAATTGAAATTAATATTAAAATAACGAAATAATTTCTCATCCACTAAGTAATCTTCACATTGGGTACTATCATTAATGAGTTTGAAATCGACGAAATCATAGAAATCTTCCCCTCCAACAATTGAATTCTCTTTGATCTTGGTACTATACAAAATAACAATTTTGTAACGATGTGTGGTAGCTAAACATGAACCATACTGCTCAACAACCTTAAAGTCTTCGAAATCAAGCCAATCACCAACGTTGAACTTGGAGACAAAACGATCATAAACATCTCCACGAAAGGAACATTGGACCTTGACCCCCTAATAAAACATAACATTAATAATTGTCACATAATATGATTTTATATGTCAAAACAATAAATTCAACGCTTGCAAATTATAACTTTCAGAGATAATTGCATATACACTTTATTTTTGGAATATATAATGAACTTTTGATTAGAATAAACTAAATACCTTAATATCAGATAAAACCATCTCCAAATTTAGACCTTTTCTTTCTGATACTAGGATTTTTGTGTCTCCTAGTAGGTTCAATTAACCTTATGTGTTGTAGTACTTAAGGTGTCAATCCAAATGGGAAACTTACTATCACTCAAGATGCAATCAAAATTTCACAAGTCAAGCCAATTAAAAGAGGGTGTTTTTGTCTAACAATCCTAGAATAATCAGAATGCAAAACGGAAATGTGTTCTAGGACTAGGAACGAGAATGTATGACAGGAAGCAAAAATGAATGAAAACAGAAAACGAGTCTAAGCATGAACTAAAAGGCAAGACACGAAACAGTCTCAGGAATGTAATAAAAATCAGGAAGAAAGATGTCCTAAGGATGGGAGTAATTGATGTCGGTGAGGTCTCCTAGTCTACAGAGTGTTTAACATTGCACAAGCAATCTATCCCTAGACAACGAACATCACAACTTAGCTAATCCAGTCTCTTGGTAAAAGCTACTCACACTCAACCACTTCCATACTCATCTCTCGCTAGAGAAACATGGTTGAGCAGGCATGACATACAAGTTCGTTCATGTCAACAAATATCCTAGACAACTAATCTCTTAGGCTAGGAACGTAAGTCTCTGGCACTAGTTGGTCAGACATTTCATCAAACACCTTTTGGGTGTGGAAATGTCTCGAACCTAGTTCCAATTGATCAGAGAGAAACTAGCATTTCTATCACTAGTCCAGAAGGAAATCATAAAATCAAAGCTTAAACACTTGGCATCCTAAGATCCTCCACCTAATCTATCCCATCCTCAAAGACTAGTACACTACTCAGATCCGAAAATCATTATCCAAGATACAAACACAGAAAACATTGAACCAAGCATAATAAGATAGATAAAAATGAGAAGAACAACTTTTGAGAAGGAATCAAGTACAAAAACTGAATAAACTCGGAGATGTCGGATTACAAGTCTGAGAACGTTTTTAGGTGGCTAGGTTAACCATAAGAACAAAAACGAAAATGAGATAAAAGATAAGATGTCCTAAACCAAGACTTAACAAAATGTATATATAGTAAAAACGTGTGAATCCCTAAAACTTAAAACGACAAGATAGAGCGTCGGTTCGGGAGTCTCCTGAAGCGTGTCAGACGGAGCGTCTTCCTGGCATGCGTGATTTCGTCCGTGTGCGTCCAGTGGCTCGATTGGTGTGAGTAGGAGTGGGTCGAGCCGTGCGAGTGAAAATGGCTCGAGCATGGTCGGTGAAAGTGGTTCGAGCTGGGTGTATATGCATCTACTAAAACGATGATAACTCTTGCAACACACCTCCGATTGGCTTGAAATAAACGGCATTGGAAAGATGACTCAATTCTCTACAACTTTGATGAAGAAGTAAAAAGCTGAATCCCTATACCGGTGGCTCGAGTGATGGCTCGATTGAGTGGTCTGACTGGTGCACTCAGAGTGGCTCGATTGCGTAGGTCGAGAGTGGCTCGATTGTGGAGGTTGAGAGTGGCTCAATCGTGTGCGTCTCCGACGTCTCCTAAACACCTGAAATACTTTGAAAAGCACAATGCATGCAAGGATGATGCAAAAACTTCCTAAACATGCAAAGTGTATAAAAGAGGTTCTAAAATGATGCAAAATGACTAGTTATCCTAGCAAAATGTATGACAAATGCATGTTAAGGAGATGCAAAATATAGACATATCAACTCCCCCAAACTTATTCTTTGTTTGCCCTCAAGCAAACAATCAAGAACAAAGTATGGAAGAGAGGTGTGAAGATGGGGTCTCAGAACCTAAAACATGCTGGATAGAGTAGTTAGAATCAAGGTCCTTGTTTTTAGTTCTATGATGCATGGTGAAAGAACTTTATTTCTTTGATCTACACATGCAATCCTATCAACCACTCCCTTTAACATTCATTAACAAAGAACCGTGAATCAATCTAAGCAATGTCATTGAACTCATTTGGCTAGGGTAAAAGGTCAGAGATATAGATGATCTCCTTCTCAAGTGGTTTTATCAATACAGAACAAGGTTCTCTCACGAAAAGGAGTTGAGCTTAAGAGAAGGCTAAAGGTTGAAACCAACTGATACATACAAGAGCAGCGTCCTGTCTACCCAAAGAACATTCTAAACCGAAGTTGGTCTTATCTCTACCCTTCATCAGAAACTATACCTCAAACCCATTCTTTCATTCTTTAGATTTGGTCTTAGGAGGAGTTCACTTCTTATCATTTTAGCAGATTGGGAAATCTTTACTATCAGTAAGGTTCTTTTTCTTTTCTTCTAAGGACTCTAGCCATTTTAAACATTTTACTTTCTTTTCTTTGTCTCATCTTTTCGTTTTATGCCCAGAACCAATAACTCATTATTTCGCTCAAACCAAATCCTTTACTAGACTTGTAAACCTTGAAAACACATCCCCCTCCTAAACACTTTCTACCCTCAACTTTCTTTTTACTCTTCGCTTTTCTGCACAAATCCATACCCAATGCCCAAAATCGAGTTCTCACCTAGTTCTACTAGTCCGGACAACGCGAACTAGAACTACACAGGATCCTACTCTTGTCGGTTAGAACCTAACACTTTCTAACAAGCTCAACTCGGAAAAAGGCCTGACACTCAAGAATACAATTGGCTTGAAAGAAGGGTTGGTTAATGGTGCGGGGAACTGTTCCAAAGATGGGAATCAGCTACTTAGATTAACAAGGGTGATAAAAAGGAGAAAGATAATCCAAGTATGTATGTGGTATCCATGAGTTCAATTTCAATGCATAACAGGATAATTGCAAGTCAGGATTAGGTTCAGGTATATAGGGAATGATATCAATTCAAAACATGCTTCAATCTTACAATTTCAAGTTCAATCAACATGCATCAAAGAACTAATAACAGGGGCCTTGATCCTATCCTATTGAAATCAACATGCTACCAAGGTTACAATCATCATCAACCCCTATTCTAAATGCAACAATCCTATATGAATGACAATAGACTCAATCCTAATGTGCAAGTGCAAGCTACATGAACACACTCTGTTTTTTGTCCAAATTTTCGATTTTTTTTTCAATTTTTTTTTGTTTTTTCTACGCAAATAAATGAATGCAGACTCAAACATGATATGATACAATAATATGAAATAAGAATCACAGAATACAACATCAGATATATCATCTCAAACCCTCCCCCAAACTTAAATTACACAGTCTCATGTGTAAGAAAAATTTGCAGAAGGATTTGAGAATCACAACAGAAACAATGTAGGAATGAAATGGTATATACAAAGGAAGATAGAAGTACCTAAGTAGTAGAAGAAGGATTCGGTGCTCGCCCAAGGAGGAGCGTTGTACTGGCTTTGTCCCTCGCCTTGATCCGGATCTGCGGGTGTTACCTCAACTGCTTGCGTGTTCTGAATTGTGTTCGGTTGGTCATCGCATTGCATGTCGTCGACTCTAGACTCACCATGGTCCGATACTACCACCTTGGTAGGCTGATGATCGTCTTGATGTTCCACCTGCTGCTCAACCTCTTGTATACCCTGATAATCACCTTGACCTTCATCTCGCTGCTCAACCTCTTGCTCAGCTTGAGCTGCGGAACAACGCGCTGATCGCCGACTAGAAGAGGCTCTGGAACCTTGCAAACCGCGTCTCTGTCTCTCCCTAGACTCGTGTGAAGAGTGGCGTGAAGGAACGGGTGAGGGCTGACGCTCCCGAGGTACATATGAAGATTGACGTGCTGGAGAAGGATTCGGAGAAGGTGTTCGCGCTAGGGTCGCGGAAGTACTTCCGGACATTGGTCTAGTGTCCTCGGGGATAGACCTAGGGATAGCGGTTGTGGAAGTCGAGCAGCTAAACTTGCGCATGAAGCTCTTGATAGTCTTGGTGAAGCTGCTGAGCGCCTTGTCTCTGGCTTTCCCCCATCGCTGAAGCGGGTTGAGGCGTTGACGAGCTGCTCTGACCCCCTTAGCCATTCTCGGGTCTGAGTACTCCTCGAAGTAGAACTGCCCTGGGCGGTACTCCTCGGTGTCTTCCTCCATTGGCTCGGCCTCTGCTTCAGCGTCTGCAATCTCTACCCGCTGCACCTCACCCCCAGACTCGTACAGAGTGTCCGTGGGAGGTATGAACTCTACATGTTCACCCCTCAATATAGTAGTCTGCTCGACGCAAGGCAGGAGTAATCTCGAGGCACCGACCTCCGGATGCACAAACTTGTGAATCAAACGTCCCTGCCTAAGACTCCGCTCCAGAGTACGCAACTGTCACATGTTGTTCAAGTTGATCCAGCGTGGTGAGTGTGACTTGGAATGTAATGAGACACAAGCTGCTTCAAGAAACCAAGTCACCACGCCGCCCATACACATCACTCCGGGAGAGTTGTTTCTGTTGAGTCTCGAGACCCAAGTTTTGTACGTCATGTAGTTCAGGAGGTAGAGCGAGACGGAAGTGTTGGACGTGTCACCTTGCAGCTTGGTGCCATCCATTCCCGTGAATGAGAGTCCTTTAAGCGCTAGATCAATCATCTCAAGCTCGTCGTTCGTGATGTATCCCTTAATTTCCTTAGCGTAGAATGCATTGGCCACTGCCTTTTGGAAGTAAGGCAACACTGGACTTCTCAGGTTCAACGCTTTCATTTTCGATGAAGTGAATGTGGGCGTGCTTCCAATCGTCGCCCATAGTGCTGATATCTCGTTCCGGTCAAACTGCAGCGTAGTCCCCGTCCCACCGGGAAATCCAAGCATCTCTTCGACGGTTCTGAGGGTGAGAGTGTAGAATTGGCCGTGAACGTGAAATGTAATGTAACGCAGACCTCCATCAGACATCATTCCCGGCTCATCCTCATAAAAGTGCATCTCCAGAGTGCAAAGGAACTGAATTGTCTCCTCCCTGTATCCATTCTTGGGTGTGTTCATGAGTCTCTCCACATGGCACTGCCTAAACAGATACTGAACATCCTCTGCAATCCCAAGTTGCTGCATTGTCTCCACATGGGGATACCTTGTGCCATCGAATTCTAACTGCTGGAACAGCTCGTAGTATTCCTTGGGAGTTAGTTTCGTCTCAGCGCTCTTCCGTCGGACTGATTTTCTGGGAGCTTGTTCTAAGCGCAACGCAGGTTCCTCTTGTTCGTAATCACTCCCACCCTCCTTTGAGTTTGAAGCTCGTGCCGGCCTCTTTCCGCGACTCTTGCTCTAAGAGAGTGGTTTGTCTAGTCTGCTTGACCCAGCGCCTTGCGTAGGCGGCTTAGAAGTAGCAACACATCATGGTACCTCACAACCATACTTCTCATACATCTCGTCCCAAAAATTGTCAGACAATGTGGAGGAATTGACGAGAGTGAGTATGGTTCGATCAAGATTTTTGCAGTGTCTCGATCACAGGGATGGTCGATTGACGGAGTGACGATGGTGGCGTGAACGACAGTGGCTCAAACGGAACAGTTGGACTACGTAGACATGCGTCTCGAACGAGGAAGTGTGGTGGAGGAGAGAATCGAGAGTGGCTCAATTGTAAACCGGCTCGATTGGTGAGAGTGGATATGGCTCGATCAAAAGTTGAGCGTGTCTCGCGCATGTTGCTCGATGGGGAATGGCTCGAGCAAGGGTTGGATTGGCGAGAACAGCGTGGCTCGATCGGTACAACAGAGTGAGAGGGTTGCGGATATGGCTCGATTGACGCGTCACGGAGATGATCAGAATTTGACAGTGGCTCGAGCGGGGCAGAGAAGAGTGGCTCGAGCGAGAGAGATGGTGACAATGGCTCGATCGGATTAATGATCTTGTCCACCGGTAGCGCGTGTGAGTGGCTCGAGCAGTGGAGTGCAGAGCTGTAGGGAGTGAGATGTGATGTGAGTAGCTCAAACGGCTGCAGGTTGGGCGGCAGTGGCTCGAGCGAGTGGCGGCGACGACGACGTCGATCGAGGATGGGATGAAAACGGCGAGATTCACGGTCGAGTTGCAAGGTGAGGGAGTGAAGGTCGAATTATTGGTGAGAAAGGAGAGACATTAGAGTGATTGTTTTATAGGGAGGTGAAGAGTGAAGATAAGTGGTGGTAATGAGGTGAGGTTTAATGATGAAGGAGATTCGAAGGAGTGTGCAAGTGGGGAAGAAAAGGAGTGTGGAAGAGGGGAGATGTGGGAAGATATGACACAAAGGTGATGTGTCTGGTCAGAGGGAACAATAGAGGGATGGGGGAGTTGACATGAGGGAGAAAGCGAATTGATGGGAGAGAAGTGGGTGAAGAAGAGTTCACGTGATTGTCTTCCTGAATACAAGAAAACCAAAAACAAAAATCAAAAGCATAAGGATCCTAAAAAGAAAAATATTTACAGTGATACCTTTGGGACTTGCTCCCAAGTGAGATTGTTTAAAGTCCCTAGCTTGGCTTTTCAGCTTTTTGTGCCTTCTAGGGTTCATAGAGGAGCACATAAGACCCCTCTGGTCGGACTTGATCAACTAAATATTTCTTGACTCTCTGACCATTTATAGTGAACTCGCTACCATCCTTATTCAGAAGAGTGATGGCTCCGAAAGACAGAACTTCCTTCACGTCAAAAGGTANATGGCTCGATTGACGCGTCACGGAGATGATCAGAATTTGACAGTGGCTCGAGCGGGGCAGAGAAGAGTGGCTCGAGCGAGAGAGATGGTGACAATGGCTCGATCGGATTAATGATCTTGTCCACCGGTAGCGCGTGTGAGTGGCTCGAGCAGTGGAGTGCAGAGCTGTAGGGAGTGAGATGTGATGTGAGTAGCTCAAACGGCTGCAGGTTGGGCGGCAGTGGCTCGAGCGAGTGGCGGCGACGACGACGTCGATCGAGGATGGGATGAAAACGGCGAGATTCACGGTCGAGTTGCAAGGTGAGGGAGTGAAGGTCGAATTATTGGTGAGAAAGGAGAGACATTAGAGTGATTGTTTTATAGGGAGGTGAAGAGTGAAGATAAGTGGTGGTGATGAGGTGAGGTTTAATGATGAAGGAGATTCGAAGGAGTGTGCAAGTGGGGAAGAAAAGGAGTGTGGAAGAGGGGAGATGTGGGAAGATAGGACACAAAGGTGATGTGTCTGGTCAGAGGGAACAATAGAGGGATGGGGGAGTTGACATGAGGGAGAAAGCGAATTGATGGGAGAGAAGTGGGTGAAGAAGAGTTCACGTGATTGTCTTCCTGAATACAAGAAAACCAAAAACAAAAATCAAAAGCATAAGGATCCTAAAAAGAAAAATATTTACAGTGATACCTTTGGGACTTGCTCCCAAGTGAGATTGTTTAAAGTCCCTAGCTTGGCTTTTCAGCTTTTTGTGCCTTCTAGGGTTCATAGAGGAGCACATAAGACCCCTCTGGTCGGACTTGATCAACTAAATATTTCTTGACTCTCTGACCATTTATAGTGAACTCGCTACCATCCTTATTCAGAAGAGTGATGGCTCCGAAAGACAGAACTTCCTTCACGTCAAAAGGTACAGACCACCTAGACTTAAGCTTTCCAGGAAATAACTTAAGTTTGGAGTTGAAAAGCAGAACCTGATCTCCAGTCTTGAACTCCTTGACAATAATTTTCTTATCATGAAAATTTTTGGTTCTTTCTTTATAGATCTTTGAGCTCTCATAGGCATCAAGTCTGATTTCTTCCAACTCATGTAGATCAAGAGTCCTCTTAGCCTGAGCTGTATCAATATCCAAGTTCAGCAGCTTGATAGCCCAAAGAGCCTTGCACTCAACCTCCACAGGGAGGTGACATGCTTTACCATATACCAACTGAAATGGTGTTCTACCTATTGGCATCTTGAACGTTGTTATGTACGCCCAGAGTGTCTCGTCCAACTTGACAGACCAATCTTTCTTTGAAACTCCTACAATTCTTGACTAGATCCCCTTGATTTGTTTATTCGAGACTTCAACCTGTCCGCTGGTCTGAGGATGATACGCAGTAGATACCTTGTGCTTGACCCCATACTTTCTCAGCATACTCTCAAATACCTTGTTGACGAAGTGAGAACCACCATCGCTTTTCACTACTCTGGGTATCCCATACCTTGGAAATNGGATGGGGGAGTTGACATGAGGGAGAAAGCGAATTGATGGGAGAGAAGTGGGTGAAGAAGAGTTCACGTGATTGTCTTCCTGAATACAAGAAAACCAAAAACAAAAATCAAAAGCATAAGGATCCTAAAAAGAAAAATATTTACAGTGATACCTTTGGGACTTGCTCCCAAGTGAGATTGTTTAAAGTCCCTAGCTTGGCTTTTCAGCTTTTTGTGCCTTCTAGGGTTCATAGAGGAGCACATAAGACCCCTCTGGTCGGACTTGATCAACTAAATATTTCTTGACTCTCTGACCATTTATAGTGAACTCGCTACCATCCTTATTCAGAAGAGTGATGGCTCCGAAAGACAGAACTTCCTTCACGTCAAAAGGTACAGACCACCTAGACTTAAGCTTTCCAGGAAATAACTTAAGTTTGGAGTTGAAAAGCAGAACCTGATCTCCAGTCTTGAACTCCTTGACAATAATTTTCTTATCATGAAAATTTTTGGTTCTTTCTTTATAGATCTTTGAGCTCTCATAGGCATCAAGTCTGATTTCTTCCAACTCATGTAGATCAAGAGTCCTCTTAGCCTGAGCTGTATCAATATCCAAGTTCAGCAGCTTGATAGCCCAAAGAGCCTTGCACTCAACCTCCACAGGGAGGTGACATGCTTTACCATATACCAACTGAAATGGTGTTCTACCTATTGGCATCTTGAACGTTGTTATGTACGCCCAGAGTGTCTCGTCCAACTTGACAGACCAATCTTTCTTTGAAACTCCTACAATTCTTGACTAGATCCCCTTGATTTGTTTATTCGAGACTTCAACCTGTCCGCTGGTCTGAGGATGATACGCAGTAGATACCTTGTGCTTGACCCCATACTTTCTCAGCATACTCTCAAATACCTTGTTGACGAAGTGAGAACCACCATCGCTTTTCACTACTCTGGGTATCCCATACCTTGGAAATATTATACTTTTGAACAGTTTCAGAACAACCTTGTGATCATTGGTAGGACTGGCAATGGCTTCGACCCACTTGGAAACGTAATCAACTGCTACCAGAATGTAGACATTACCATTAGATAGAGGGTTGAAAGGTCCCATGAAGTCTATTTCCCAAACATCAAATATCTCCACTTCCAGGATCGGATTCTGGGGCATCTCGTTCCTCATTGTGATGTTTCCCATCCTCTGACAAGCATCACACTTGGTGATGAAACCGTGAGCGTCTTTGAACAAGGTTGGCCACCAGAGAGCCGCTTGGAGAACTTACTGAGCTGTCTTGAATGTGGCGAAATGGCCTCCATAGGTGGAACTGTGACAGTGCTCAAGCACTCCCTGCACTTCCCCTTCTGCTATGCATCTTCTGAACAGACCGTCAGAATCTCTCTTGTACAGATAGGGTTCATCCCAGAAGTAGTGGTTGACCTCTCTGAGAAGCTTCTTCTTCTTGTAAGGATCCATGCCATTAGGAACTTCTCCACAGACCTTGTAATTCACGACATCTGCATACCATGGTGCAGTCTCAGAAGTGATTGCCATGCATCTAATTTTCAGGTTGTCAAGCTCTGTGTCATGCATCTGCTCACAAACCTGGGCGCCCAGAAGTTGTTCCTCAGGCATTGAGTCATCAATTGGAACAGCATCTTCAATCCTCATTCTTGACAAGTGATCTGCAACTCCGTTTTCTATGCCTTTCTTGTCAACTATCTCCATGTCAAACTCCTGAAGTAGCAGAATCCATCTCAACAATCTTGGCTTAGTATCCTTCTTTGAATAGATGTGTCTCAAAGCAGCATGGTCGGTATACACTATGACTTTCGAGCCCACAAGGTAACTCCTAAATTTTTCTAATGCAAACACAACTGCTAGGAGCTCCTTCTCTGTGGTTGCATACCTTCCTCGAGTCTCGTCCAAGGTGCGACTTGCGTAGTAGATAACATGGAGCTTCTTGTCAATACGCTGTCCCAGAACAGCTCCAACTGCGAAGTCTGAAGCATCACACATGATCTCAAACGGATGATCCCAATTCGGAGCTTGTACTATAGGTGTCGAAACCAAGGCTTCCTTTATCTTGTTGAATCTTCTGTAAAACCCAGCATATCCCAGAAAACTTCTGATATCCTTCACTGTCTTAGGCGGTTGAAGCTGAACCATGACCTCAATCTTAGCTTTGTCAACCTCAATTCCTTTCTCAGAGATCTTGTGTCCCAGAACGATCCCTTCTTCAACCATGAAGTGGCACTTCTCCCAGTTCAGCACCAGGCTCGTCTCCTCACATCGCGTCAATACCCTGCACAGATTTAACAAACAGGAGGAGAAAGTGAAACCGTATACAGAGAAGTCGTCCGTAAATACTTCTACTGACTCCTCACTCAGATCCGAAAATATTGACGTCATGCACCTCTGAAAGGTAGCAGGAACATTACACAAACCAAATGGCATGCGTCTGTAGGCAAATGTGTCATAAGGACAAGTAAATGTTGTCTTTTCCTGATCATTTGGGTGGATAGGGATTTGGAAGAATCCACTATACCCATCAAGGAAACAGTAGTAGGGATGACTAGCTAATCTTTCTAACATTTTATCAATGAAAGGAAGAGGAAAATGATCCTTCCTAGATGCAGCATTTAACTTCCTATAGTCTATGCACATCCTATGTCCTGTGATAGTTCTAGTTGGTATTAACTCATTTTTTATCGTTTTTGATCACAGTAATTTCCCCTTTTTTAGGTTCACAGTGCACTGGAGATACCCAAGTACTATCAGAGATAGGATAGATAAATCTAGCATCAAGCAGTTTTAAGATCTCTTTCTTTACTACTTCCTTCAGGTTAGGATTTAATCTCCTTTGGGGTTCAATTCTAGCATAAGACTCATTTTCAAGATTGATCCTATGTGTGCAAAGACTAGGTGAGATTCCCTTAAGCTCAGTTACTAGCAACCTCAATTCATCATCACTCAACCTAGCATTCACTATGATATGATAAGTAGAATTGTTTCCCAGAAAAACGTACCTGAGTCCGGAAGGGAGAGTTTTGAGTTCTACCTTTGGAGCTTTCAGTTCCGACCAGTCGTCAGCATGGGGGTCAGGAGTGATCACGGTCAAGTGGGAGGGTGCGACTCGATTGAGCGGGACGTCAGTGTTTCGAGTCGGGTCATGACGTCGGTCGAGCGGGAGATATCACGTTCTGAACTCTCTGTCTTAACTGCACGTACCTCCTCTGCGTCAGATAGCTGCTCGAATTCCTTTAATCCATTTTATTTCTCTATGGGAATCTAGCGGATTCTTGTAACAAGTGGTCTCCTCATGCAAGAACCTTTCTTCTCCATCCTTGGTTAGAGCAGTTTTGAGAAGATCCTCCTCAGCTAATTCCTCCAACAACTCATCAGCCAACTTATCCATCTCTTCAATGTAGAAGACTTGTCCTCCTATTGTCGGCTTCTTCAAAGTATCCTTGATGTCAAACCTCATAATGAAGTCGTCGCCCAGATTGAGATCAATTTTGCCATTTCTAACATCAATGATGGCTTCAGCAGTCGCCAGGAACGGTCTTCCTAAGATCAGAGGATCTTTCGGTTCTTCATCCATCTCCAGAACCACAAAGTCGGTTGGCGCTTCCACGTCTCTGATCCTGATAGGTAAGTCTTCTAAAATACCATGAGTAATTCTCACTGATCTATCTGCAAGGATGAGGGAGATGTCGCAACCTTTAAACCTTGTGAAACCCAACCTCTTAGCCACAGAGAATGGCATCAGATTAACTGAAGCACCAAGATCACATAAACACCTATCAAAAAACATAGGTCCAATGGAGCAAGGTAGAGTGAATGATCTAGGATCTTTGAGCTTCTTGGGTACAACCTTCTTCTGGATGATTGCACTGCACTCAATACTTACTACCACCATGCCTTGAACTTCTTTTGATCTCTCCATCACTAAATTCTTGAGGAATTTCTAGTAGTGGGGAACAAATGCGTCCAGCAATGGCATCCTCAACACAATCTCCTTGACTTGTTGTTCGAACAGAGCTTTGTATTTCTCAGTAAGTTGCTTCTTGAACCTCACTGGGAATGGTAGAGGAGGCTTTTATGGTGGAGGGATGAATCTCGCAGGTTTGTCATCAGAAACGACAGGTTCCTTAACTGGTTCAGGTTCGGACTGCTTCACTGGCTCGATTGGATCTCTGACTTCTCCGACTGGATCTTTGATCTGAGCTTCATCTTGAACAAAATCCTCCCCATCTAATTCATCACTATCCTCAGTGACGTCAGGTACTCCTTGTTTGGGAGGCAATGTTTTCCCACTTCGCAGCGTAATGGCATTGGCGAACTCCTTGGGGTTTTGAACAGCTTTCCCTGGGAATTGGCCTGGTTTTGGTGCAGAAGTAGAAGCGGATTGGCCTTCCATATACCTTATCTTCGAATTCAAAGCTTCAAATTTGACGTTCAGATCATTGTAAGAACATTCCATCCTCTGACTAAGGTCAGTGAACTTCTTAGCAGTATCCATAAATCCGCTAGCTTGACCCTGAAGAAGTTGCTGCATCATTTGCTTCATTTCTTGATCTGGTGCTGGAATAGGCTGAACTGGTTGTGGGCGGAATCCTAGCAGTGGTCCTGAGGGAGCTTGGTAACCCTGCTGGAACTGTTGTTTTGGAGCGAATCCCGGATTGTAAGGCACAAAAGGTTTTTGTTGACCTTGCTATTGTTGTTGAGGCGGGTACACCTGATCTTGTGGATTAGCAACATTGGTACTTCGGTAAGACAAATTGGGGTTCGTCTTGTAGGGCTTGTAACCTTTGTTGTATCCACCCTGATTCTGAACATAGTTGATCTCCTCAGACTGCTCACCCTCCCCATCTGGAACTTGGAAAGGGTCATCCTCACATACGTAGTGGATGCTCCTTTGATGACTTAGCAAGAGACGGTCTAGCTTCTCATTGACGTTCTTGAGGTCTTTCTTGTACTTCTCCTCAGAACTGGTGTCACCCCGAACTGTGCGGTCATAATCTTCATTGTAATTGCCGTCAGACTGAGCGAGATTCTCAACGAGATGCAATCCCTCATCCACTTCTTTGTTCAGGAAATTTCCGTTAGAGGCAGTGTCAAGTAGCATGCGGATTTTTGGAAGTACACCATGGTATAGAGTGCTCAGCAGTGACTCGTTGTTGAACCCGTGGTGAGGGCACTGGCTCTGGTAACCCTTGAAACGCTCCTAGGCTTCACAGAATGTTTCCGAACTCTTCTGAGTAAAACCAGAGATGTCATTCCTGAGACGTGCAGTTCTGGCATTGGAGAAGAACCTTGCCAAGAATGCCTTCTTGCAGTCATCCCAAGTATTGATAGACCCCTTGGGGAGGTTTTTCTCCCATTATTGAGCTTTTTCTCCCAGGGAGAATGGGAAGAGTCGCAACTTGAAACCATCCTTACTCACGCCGTTGATCTTGGTGAGACTGCACAGACGGTCGAATTCATCCAAGTGGTCGAGCGGATCCTCCATAGGCAAACCTTGAAACTTGTTTCCTTGGATCATGGAGATCAGACCACTTTTGATCTCCAAGTTGTTGTTCTGCACGGCGGGAGGGACGATTCCAGCATGCTGAGTATGAGTGTTTGGTGCATCCCCAGCACCAATGTTTCACGGTCTCGGTCTCGGATTTGGTCCATTCGGTTGTTCCATAGCGACTGGTGCGGGTTGATCAGTGACATGACGAGTTTGTCTTGGTCTTTGTAACTGATTGATATCGTCGATAGCAGGAAGGAGGTTTTGATGTCCTCTTGATCTGGTGTGCATGCAACGTTGCAATCAACAGGTTCCTGAGATGCAAAACAAACAAGCAGACAACCAAAACAAGTCAGTACTCAGAATGATAAGTGGGATAGAACTTAATCTTGCAAAACTTGAAATCATAAATGTAACAAAACAATTCCCAAACGGCAACGGCGCCAAATTGATACTAGGATTTTTGTGTCTCCTAGTAGGTTCAATTAACCTTATGTGTTGTAGTTCTTAAGGTGTCAATCCAAATGGGAAACTTACTATCACTCAAGATGCAATCAAGATTTCACAAGTCAAGCCAATTCAAAGAGGGTGTTTTTGTCTAACAATCCTAGAATAATCAGAATGCAAAACGGAAATGTGTTCTAGGACTAGGAACGAGAATGTATGACAGGAAGCGAAAATGAATGAAAACAGAAAACGAGTCTAAGCATGAACTAAAAGGCAAGACACGAAATAGTCTCAGGAATGTAATAAAAATCAGCAAGAAAGAGGTCCTAAGGATGGGAGTAATTGATGTCGGTGAGGTCTCCTAGTCTACAGACTGTTTAACATGCCACAAGCAATCTATCCCTAGACAACGAACATCACAACTTAGCTAATCCAATCTCTTGGTAAAAGCTACTCAAACTCAACCACTTCCATACCCAGCTCTCGCTAGAGAAACATGGTTGAGCAGGCATGACATACAAGTTCATTCATGTCAACAAACATCCTAGACAACTAATCTCTTAGGCTAGGAACGTAAGTCTCTGGCACTAGTTGGTCAGACATTTCATCAAACACCTTTTGGGTGTGGAAATGTCTCGAACCTAGTTCCAATTGATCAGAGAGAAACTAGCATTTCTAACACTAGTCCAAAAGGGAATCATAAAATCAAAGCTTAAACACTCTGCATCCTAAGATCCTCCACCTAATCTATCCCATCCTCAACGACTACTACACTACTCAGATCCGAAAATCATTATCCAAGATACAAACACAGAAAACATTGAACCAAGCATAATAATATAGATAAAAATGAGATGAACAACTTTTGAGAAGGAATCAAGTATAAAAACTGAATAAAGTCGGAGATATCGGATTACAAGTCTGAGAACGTTTTTAGGTGGCTAGGTTAACCATAAGAACAAAAACGAAAATGAGATAAAAGATAAGATGTCCTAAACCAAGACATAACAAAATGTATATATAGTAAAAACATGTGAATCTCTAAAACTTAAAACGACAAGATAGAGCGTCGGTAAAGGGAGTCTCCTGAAGCGTGTCAGACGGAGCGTCTTCCTGGCATGAGTCATTTCGTCCGTGTGCGTCCAGTGACTCGATTGGTGTGAGTAGGAGTGGGTCGAGCCGTGCGAGTGAAAATGGCTCGAGCATGGTCGGTGAAAGTGGTTCGAGCTGGATGTATATGCATCTAATAAAACGATGATAACTCTTGCATCACAACTCCGATTGGCTTGAAATAAACGGCATTAGAAAGATGACTCAATGCTCTACAACTTTGATGAAGACGTCAAAAGCTGAATCGCTAGACCGGTGGCTCGAGTGATGGCTCGATTGAGTGGTCCGACTGGTGCCCTCAGAGTGGCTTGATTGCGTAGGTCGAGAGTGGCTCGATTGTGGAGGTTGAGAGTGGCTCGATCGTGTGCGTCTCCGACGTCTCCTAAACACCTGAAATACTTTGAAATGCACAATGCATGCAAGGATGATGCAAAAACTTCCTAAACATGCAAAGTGTATAAAAGAGGTTCTAAAATGATGCAAAATGAATAGTTATCCTAGCTAAATGTATGACAAATGCATGCTAAGGAGATGCAAAATATAGAAATATCACTTCCCACAAACACAATACATTCACACGAATTTTCCATTCATATTTTGAAGAATTCAAACGCGAAATATTATCGAAAAGACTATACCTAACCATAGCTTTCTGTTTTTTTTTCTTTGATCTAGGTTGAAAGTCAAAAGAGTCGAATAGACGTGTATATATATATATATATATATATATAATTTAATATATATATAATATACAATTTTTTGATAAGAGATATTTAAGAATATATGTTTACCAAATCATTTAAATAATTTGTATAGATCTCAAGACATAAATATCTTTACACTTCCCTTTATTTTATAGATAATAGTAAACTTCTTAATGTTTATCATTACGACTTTTGATGCGTATTTTACATTTTTCTATTTTTACATTTTTCTATTTTTACATTAATCGTGATAATACACTGTATTCTGTACTATTTTGAATATGAAATACTTCTTAAGTTTATCCACCCTACTTTACATAATGTAAAATTAATAAATTTTAATATTTCATCATAAAAATTGTAAATATTAGTTTCAATTAACAACCTTGAAAATAATATTTTCACATTCTTTAAAAAATATAGCCTGAAAATGTTATATATAAACCATCTCCATAAACTTAATACATGTAATCAACTTGTTTACTTCTATCATTCATATATACAATGTCGGAAATTAAAAAATACAATCTCACGACATATTGAAATTTACATAATGATCAAAAAAACTTTTGTTTTTGGTCGATTGTATTGCTACTAATTTAATCTCAGTACTCACATTTCTCATTATTTACACGTCTCATCTCATTTATTTATAGATTGACATTTTAAAGCACCGTAAATTTTAAATTTAAAAATAAACTTTATAGAAATATTAATATTTCATAAAATATTCATCCATCTAAAACAATATCCAAAAAACAAAAATTATAAGATCTCACAACATTCATCATACTATTATCTAAATTATGTTCCTCTACTCTCTTCAAGCCAGAAAATTTGCTACGACACCAATCATTTTTTCTTCCATGAGCAGACTATTTTAAAATAATAAAATGTCATATATTAGTTATAATAAAATTTTAATAAGAATATATTATAGGTAATTACCGTGTATCTTAAATGGAAAGGAAACGACTTAGATTCTTTGCGATAGATAACTTCTCTGCAGATTATATCAAAAAAATAGTGTTAGGGTTAAAGAATTACGAATAAACGCTAGTATCATGTTTTTATATAAGAATTAGTATCAGGGTGACCTTTAAACACAAATTGTTACCGTGATAATACCAAACTAAGCAATTATTAACAAACGTCAGAACATTATTTCATCAACGAATTAGGGTTAAGACTGCTGTTTTAACATAAACACTACCGAGCAATAGTCGTAAGACGTTGTATTGCTGACCATGCATCTTTCATCTGTTTATTAATTAATCAAACTGAATTATGTTATATCCAAGAAAATAAGAGTAGCTAGATAATTTTGAACAATAGCATAATAATTTAATTAAGATTATACCATAGATGTTGGGATATTATTAGCACCAATCATAGCCTTTCTGCAACAAAAATCAGTAACTACAAATATGTATGATTTCTGAATCAAATATATAATATTAATAATCTTTCTTATAAAATTAAACAATATCTGAGTTTCACCATACGATCATTGGTAGATTCATCTAAATAATGTTTTAATTTAAATCATTAGAAAATATTTATAATATTGCTAAAGAATTTTTAATTTAGCAACGATGAGGAAGCATAAATCAAATAAAAATGTTTGATAGACTTCGCCACCTCTACCTATTGGTTTATATTTATTTATTAGAGCCAGAAACACATGAATAAATTATAATAAAGATGATAGAATAGTTTACTATTAAAATTACCAAACAGCTCTCATTAATATTAGCATCTTCAGAAGTTTCCTCTAACTATAAACATGAGCCTTTTAATTTAGCATTATCAAGGTATAAATGAAATAAGTTTAGGTCTACAAAAAAATAAAATACCTAATTTTCTTGTGTGGGCATATAGAACTAAGATCACGACCATCTACTAACTCACCTTAAACATAAGAATTAGTATAATTTGTTTTACAAAACTTTAAATAAATCAAGAAAATATACAATATAAAATATGAAGTAAAGAAACCATACACAAAGTTCTGGTAATGCTTGAACTTGCGTTCCAAACAAATACTACAAAAAGAGGATATGAATAATTAGAACATGAACACGAATACGAAGAACCATATAAAAGATCATTAAGACTATAATAAAAATATAAATTCGAGAACATGAGAGTAGTTTAGGGTTTTTTTTCTTTTTTGAAGATTTTGAACTATGGAGAATGGTTAGGGTTGTACCTATTTATATTAATGAATAACCTATATTTTTAGGGTTTCGAAGAAGTCGGTATATTTTTGTTGGGTTTTCTATTAAACCCATTATTTCAGGTTTTAGGGTTTTATAATTTATAAAAATCATGTTTTGACGATTATATAGAATAGATAATTAAGAAAAATAATCTTTTAAAATTTTTTAACTAATCAAAAGGGTATAAAGGTCCAGTTTTGAATCTCATTAATGGCAAATTAGTAATTTTAAGTCTGAGGATTAATGTGGTGCGTTTCAGCAACCTAAATAGAGAAGAAAAGCTTATCCGACTTTTTTTAAGGGCAATTTCATTAAAGGTAAACGACGTCAATTTTTGTGAGATTAGCTGTGAGCCCTTTCGACTATGTCTTTAATATATTAGATCTCTTCTTACAAAAGAAAATGGTGGATTAACATTAACTTTAACTATTAAAAACATAATAACTTCTTAGTTGATGAAGCGTCTATGTTTATTGTTAAAATAGTTGCCAAGTTTTTATTGTCTCTCCCGGGCTTAAAGGAATTTTATAGTAAGCACAAATAAACCAGTAATTTACTTTTGAACACCAAACTGAGAAGAAAACAAAAAACTAAATAAGCTTTCTTCTTAAAAATTGATTTACTATTTTGGTATAGAACAGGTTTCAAATCCTTAAATCTGTGATACTTTCTTAATTCTTCCTCATTTTCGTGCGTCCCACGTCTCCTTGATTTGTCATAAGTATTTAGAAAATTTTGTAGTTGCATACAATAGTTATAATAATCCGAAGAACAATTTACTAATGATTCTCCCTATCAAAGTTCTCTTTTGTTTAAGAGTAAGAATTTTGTGATTTTGGACAAGAAAACGATAGAAAGGTATTGGTACCATGGTTCCATCGTTGGAACGAGGAACAAGCATTTCGAGTTCATTCAATTTTGATAGGATGTTCGATTCCTCACCGGAAAAAGAACAACAACAACAACAACAACAACAACAACAACAACAACAACAACAACAACAACAACAACAACAACAACAACCTCAGCTCGTGGAACCAAGCATGTCGGAAAGTCAAACTCAAGACAGCCTCGGTGGAAGTCCGGTGGAGAGTAGCCGTCCGATGACTTCCCGTCTGATTTCCCGTAGACAGGATAAGCAACAGTCCGGTGATTACCAAAAAAGTTTCATTATTTCTATTCGTTTAAGAACTCTAGAGATATAAAAGGGGAAAAAAAAAGTAAACAATTTTGTGGATTTTACATATTGTAGACACGGAGATGATGAAAGATAAATTCACAAAATTACTTCTAGGAGAAGATATGTCAGGTGGTGGTAAAGGTGTAGCTTCTGCTTTGGCACTATCAAATGCCATCACAAATCTAGCCGGTAAATGTAGTTCTTTAGTTTTCAATTTAGTTATCTTCATCCACAAGCAACACAAAATCAATCTATATATGGTTTGGTTTAATTTTTATGTGTAGCGTCAATATTCGGGGAACAAACAAAGTTACAGCCGATGGCACCCGATAGAAAAGCTAGGTGGAAGAAAGAGATCGATTGGTTATTGTCTGTGACGGATCACATTGTCGAGTTTGTTCCATCTCAACAGATGAGTAAGGATGGAGTCTGCACCGAGGTTCAGTTTCCTAATAGGCTAACACTTATCAGTTTTATATTATCAACGTCAGAGATAATATTCTGAATCAAAGACTATCTGTAGATTATGGTGACACGACAAAGATGTGATCTTCTTATGAACATCCCTGCCCTCCGCAGACTCGACGCTATGCTCATTGTAAGCGTGCACATATATATATATATTCAAATACATGTATGTTATGCAACTACTTTGATGGAACGATATTATATTAAAACATATATATTAGGATACATTGGACAATTTTAGAGGACACAATGAATTCTGGTATGTGTCGAGAGACTCTGAAGAAGGGAAGCAAGCACGGAATGATAGGACAAAGGACAAGTGGTGGCTTCCTCCGGTGAAAGTCCCTTCTGATGGCTTGTCCGAGTCATCCCGAAGAATGCTTCATTTTCAAAAAGATTCGGTCTCACAAGTCCAAAAAGCCGCCATGGCAATTAATGCCCAAGTTCTTTCAGAAATGGCTATCCCTGATAGCTATATCGAGTCTCTTCCAAAGGTGATTATCTTTCTTTTTGTCTTAAAAATCGGATAATATAGTATCAATGGTTTGCTTACATTTATATTCTATGACATCATGATATAGTATAATCATATATATAAAAAAAAAACATCAATAATGGTGATTGAGAAGACTTAGATTATTGCAGAATGGAAGGGTAAGCCTTGGGGATACGTTATACAAGAGCATAACAGAAGAGTGGTTTGATCCAGAGCAGTTCTTGTCAACACTTGACTTGTCGACGGAGCACAAAGTGTTGGATGTGAAGAACAGGATCGAGGCCTCAATTGTTATATGGAAAAGGAAACTTCATCTAAAAGACAACAAATCTTCTTGGGGATCAGCTGTGAGCTTGGAGAAACGAGAGTTGTTCGAAGAGAGAGCCGAGACGATCTTGGTCTTGCTTAAACAAAAGTTCCCTGGTCTTCCCCAATCTTCACTCGACATCTCCAAAATTCAGTATAACAAGGTAGTAATACTCAAATGCTATTATTTTTATTATGACATGAATCATTATTTTAGTTATAGGTCATTGCATTTGGTTCATTTATCACTTTGTGTGTTCTAACTATAGGATGTGGGACACGCGGTTTTGGAGAGCTACTCAAGGATATTAGAGAGCTTGGGGTACACGGAAATGTCGAGAATCGAGGATGTACTTTACGCGGATTCTTTAGCCCGAAAGCAATGTACAGATGAAGAAACATCAGATGGTGGGAAATTAGAAACAGAAATGGACTCAGAGTTAGGAGAGGAAACAGAGAAGCTTGACGCACAATACTCATCAAAGACAACATTGCTTGAATTTATTGGTTGGAGTGACAATAGCTCAAAAGGGCAGTCAGAGAAACCTCCGAAGTCTCCAAAATTGACGCCAAAGAAATTCTCGTATTTGGAGAAGCTCGAGAACTTGAATGGTTTTAGGAGCCCAAAAGATAGGCATTGAAGACCAATCAAAAAGACATGGGAACAAGTAACATGCATGATACAATTGCGCAGCCGTCAGTGTGTGTTATTTTTAGGCAAAAGAATGAAACAAGTAGCAATTAAGAATTGTCTTCCTTCCGGTTTTGTTGCTTGGACAGAGAAGTATACTAACTTGTCAACACCACACTCCATTCTCAATATATATATATATATATATATATATATATATATATTTTTTTTTTTTTCTTTCTCTTAAAGAAAACATCATTTACAGATACTATAATTTGTTAAATAGTATATATATATAACACTTTATGCCATTATCAAATATTCATATTAAGAAAAAGAAAAAAATGAAAAAAAATGAAAATTTTTATTACTAATATTGATAATTTAGACCATGTTCGTTTGTTTATTCATATAAATACGTGAATGAAACAACGAGCTCTTTTTTTGTGTGTGTGTGTGTAGAAATGAGCAACAATCATATGAATTTATAAAAGTAAGTCAAAAATTTTCAAACTTATTTGGCTGAACCAAGTTGGAGCATTTTGAGATGGTCCATTCAAAAATAACAAATAATGAAATCCTAGTTATCCGATTGATACATTTGATTTGGCTATGAATTCTGAACTTACAATTATTTTGCAAAAACTTTGTTTTGTCTATTAAAATGTGAGGGCAGATTGTGTTGCCCATTTCTCGCCCTCTTTAGTTTTAGAAACTGTATTCCTAAATTCTTTCTTTCCGGGTTGATCAATCAATTTTAAAGTTATTTTGTAATATAATGTGTTATCANAAAAAAAAAAAAAAAAAAAAAAAGCGAAAACATACCAAAGTTGAAAATAATCGTTTTCTCTACCAAAACGGTAAAAAATCATATTTGATTCACCAAAACTACAGAATCACATTTTTACTGATTTTAACGACAAAATCATATAACATGTTACAATTTTTGGTGAATGACTGAGAAATGAGAATGGTGCCGGCGTAGCGTATAACATGCAGAAAGGGGTCTACATCAGGTGCAGTTTCCGTAATGAACTCAGTCAATTATAAAGGCCCAAACAATGAATGAGAAGCCCAACAACGTAAACAAAAGGTAATGAGTAACCGTCAGATGCGATATGAACACGTGGCAGAATCTCAACGAGTTAGAAAACCCTAAGCGCTTCTTCATATTTTTATTTTTTCCTGTATAAAAAGGATGAGGCAGAGAGGGAGAAAGCTTAACATCATCCATCCATCTCTGCTAATTCATTCTCTCGTAATCAGATTCTTATTTATTTTTCTTCGATCTTTAGTTTTGTTTATTTTGTGGACAGTGACGATTGATATTAAGGTCTCGTTCGTCGTAAAAACGGCCGTAAAGGCCTATTTGCCGACCACTCTGTTATATCACCACCCATATTCTGAGTCCCCAAATTATTTTTTTTCATTATTCTTTAGGATTGGCCGATGATTAAATCGATTAAGACAAGCATATGTCTGAATTAATCCATGTTGATAAGCCTAATCTTCTCAATGAGGCCTCCAAAATCTTATTTTTAAATCTTTGTTTTTTTTATTAGGAGAAAAAGAGGGTCAAGTGAGGATTAATAATGCATAGTTCAGATGATATATAATCTCCATGATTACAGTTCAGTAGCATAGTCTTTCGCTCCTATCTGATGACCCCTTCGATATATATATATGTTTTATTCAACTTTACAAGTTTTATTTTTTGGTATTAAGGTATGATATATCATATATGCATCACAATTATTTAGAGAATTGATAAATATTGGGATTTGATAATTATTTCATGGGTTTCTTATTACTCTTTCTGTTTTGTTTCAATTGGGCTATATTCGCTTTAGCGTGCGTAGGAGTTTACACATTCACATGAATGATTTGATTGTCTCGATTGATATTCTCTCTTTATGACGAATAGGCTATATTCGCTTTAGCGTGTGTAGGAGTTTACACATTCACAATGGGAGGTGTACGGGTTATAGGATTTTGTAAAATTTAGGAAATTTTGATTTGAGAGATTTTCGTGAATATTTCTACCATTTGGTATAATTTTTGGAATAAAAAGGTGCCATTAATTTTTGGAATAAAAAGGTTATTATTTAACTTTGATATTCGTACATTATCAACTCTCTGACTCGACCTTCTCGGTTCCTAATTAGAAATAAAAATTGATTTAGGTTTTAGGATTCTACGAGGGTGTTAATAATCTTTGACAAATTGGTCTGCAACGAGATCATACTGTTCAAAGGTCATTAACAAAATTGCATCCGATTATTGTTATTAAAACAAAACGCATAACCAACATAAATCCGCAACACAACTACTAGCAGAACCAAACAAAACTAAACAAAAACTTGCAAGTACTTCTCATTCATTCCCAGACCAGACTTGTCAACTCCAAGATGATCAAGTTCTTTACTCTTGTTATTCATCCAATCATCCAGATATCTACTAATCATTCGGATTACTCTCATATACCAAACTTTTCAATCTTTTCTTTTATACTGTCAACAACAAAACATTCTACAACTATAAACAGAGAGACAGTATGATAGATGAACAGATCGTTTCTATTATATAAAGCCTTTTATACATTACATATACGTTTAAATTTTTGTATAAACAACACATCCAGGATAGATGGTTGTCATGTGCCTGGAAAAGAGCTAGGTGTGGTGCTTTGTAGGATGATGAAAGCGCAAACAACAGAAAGAGAGAAAACAGACACCCAAGTATTCTCTGTGTACATCTCCATCGCGTCTGTTAATGATAACCTCGTCCTGTTCTCTGCCCAGTTCCTTAGTCTGTCTGCTTCCGCTGCATATAACGCCCGTCCCTGCAAAACACATATCTTTAGTAAAATTCGGAGAAAAAGACAAAAAAACTAACACTGAAATGAAACCTGGCTTGAAGACTCTACTTACTTGGTCATCGAACCATCGGCCTCTCCTGAGCCAGGAAGTGACAATGGCTAACAATATCCGAGGAGGAGTCAGGTAATTGACAGCTTTTCCTGAACCTTTCACAACTCGCATGCGTGGTACGAGAGTTCTAGCTACTGTCTCAGGAAGCTCGCAGATTATGTTAAACATCTGCTTGTTTTTTATGCTCGAACCACTGGCAAAAAGGTTGGAAATTAACTAAGTATTTGGTTCGTTTGTTAAAACGCTTCAATCAAAACTCATACGTAAACTGTATATACCTGAGAAGAAGTTCGGTCAGAACCATGCCAGGGGATGCAGTGTGCAGGCCAACCTTTAATTTTTGGCTTTCTTTTACAATAGACCCATGAAATTGCCTAAGTCCACATTTTGTTGACCCATATCTGCAAAAAAGAGCTCAAGACAAATTTGTTCCAATTACAATTAGCTAGAGGTCAGCATCAAATGAATTTGATTTTACTTACACTGCTGTGAGAGGAGTGCTAGAACCCCCAGAACCAGCTCCATCCATGTTAAAGATGTGTCCACCGTTGTGCTGTTTGCTCATCACATCCATCGCCCCTCGTGTACATAGAATCGATCCAATCAAATTTGTGGAGACAATCTAACAAAATTTCAATT
Organism: Camelina sativa; assembly: GCF_000633955.1. Lineage (NCBI taxonomy): Eukaryota > Viridiplantae > Streptophyta > Magnoliopsida > Brassicales > Brassicaceae > Camelina > Camelina sativa. The sequence goes on along the minus strand of NC_025694.1, from coordinate 16,719,423 downwards.
ACAATTAGTAGACTGAGAAACTTCACCACAGAGCTCAAGCTGAAATCAAGCTTTAGGTTCAAAAAGGACTTTTACCTGTTTGATATCTTCTTCAGTGAACTCGAGCAGCGGTCTAAAACCTTTGTTAGTACCAGCATTGTTTATCTGTCCAAATTTGAATAAAGACGAGAGTGAGTAAACATGTGATCAAAAATACAAAAAGTTTAGAACACGGTACGATGATATATATATATATATATTTGTTTTTACCCATATGTTGATGGAACCAAGCTCTTTCACAGCAAAATTCGACAGCTTCTCAACGTCCTCGGGTTTGCAAACATCACAGGCAATACCAACTACCTTAGCATCACTCAGTTTCTTTCTAGCAGACTCACTAGCACTATTCATAATCTCTTTGAGATTTTGCTCAAGCTCTTTGACAGTCATATCAACAGATTCAGAACTGATTTCACACCCAAAAAAAAAAAAACACACAAAGCATAAAGACTTCATTTCATGATAAGAACTCATCCATAATTTTCACTATCAATTTAGCAACCTGCGAGATGTGACAATGACTCTGTCTCCAGAGAGAAGAAACTCTCTAGCAAGAGCTTTCCCTAGTCCTCTCGTGCTAAAAACACCGATCAATAAAAAAAAAAACACACACACACAAATCAGCTTCAAAACAAAAAAAACACTAAAGAAACAAGAATCAAACAATATGCAAAAACCAAGTTACCTTCCAGTAATAACAACATTACGCGGACCGGCTCGGTAATGATCTTCCAAAACCATGTTGGAACCAATCATCGTTCCAATGATAATTCCACCAAGCCAACTATACCAAACCAATGAGTTCATCGAACCATCCCCACCTTTTTCATAAACAACACAAACAAAAACTCAGTCGAAAACAAATTTACAAACTTTCACAAAAAAAAAATGTACAATAGTTTATATTTTTGGTACTAATAACTAACCTGATAATTGAAACCCAATCAATAGAATAGCTCCAGTACTTGTCATCGTCACTATATATCTCGCAATTTGAACAGCAATCTACAAATTAAAACAAAAAAAAACCAGAATTTTGCAAGTTATATTAGAGAACAAAAGAACAAAAAAAAGAACTTTAAACAAAGAGGTCGAAACTTTAAAAAGACTAACCGAAGAGAAGACCATCTCCAATTTCTCAACTTTGTGATTGTACTCATCTTTAGATAAGAACCCTAATTTACTAACACCTAAAACCCCAGATTTCAAAGAACTCCACAACCCATTCGATTTCTCAACCTTTCTTCTTCTTTCAACTTTTTTCTCACCCGAATCACTCTCACACCGATGCACACAAACCCTACTGTTACGTTCTCTGCAATTCAACCTTGACCCGACCCGTATCGGATCTCTGAAGAAGAGACGGTGCTCCAAGACTCGTGGGTACACTTGAATCTTCGTCAAAGAGGTCATAGCTGTAGAAGATGAGTTAGATTAGCTTTGAAACTCATGCAAAAGATAACTTAGAAAACAAGATAAAGGAAGGAGCTTTTGTTTAGGTTCTTGGGGACCCAAAAAGAAGATTGTTAGATAATTTTTTTAGCTTCGGATTCGTCGAAGACGTTAAATAGAGAGATCGGAGATTAAGAAGAAGAAGCGAGGAGGTGGGTTAAAGAAACAAGGAAGAGAAGTGTGATGGCCACACGTTACAGCAAACCTCATCTCGTTAGCCTAACTGTGACACGTGTCATTTGGTGTTCCTTTTTTTTTGTTCCTTTTGTCCATTTGCATGTCTTTCACGATATTTTTCCCTCCTATGGGACGGATCAAAATTACTTGGGGTGATAAAATTACATTTGTTTTCGCAGTTTGTGTTTATTTGAGTACTCAGTTGCCCTTGGCATTCGGGTTCCCAAACACGATTAGGTTTGGGTTTTTGAGTTTTTGGATTTTCTTGTTTAAAAATATAGAATCCATTGGGATTTTGTTATACTATTGGATTGGGTTTGGGTTCGGATATACCTGAACTCAAATAAACCATGAACAAAAAAAATTAAGTTTTATTTTTTTATAAATTTCAGAACACTTGTATATATATAAACTAGATTAGGATCGGCATGATTTGCGAGTTTTAAAACTATTTAATATAATTAAATTTTTTAAAATATAAATACATTTGTTAGTGAAATATTTTACAGAAATAAATAGATAAATATTTTTAGTTAGAGAGACGTTTTTAATTTAATACACTAATAAATATTTTTATATTTTAAAATTATTATTACCATTCTTACAATAGTCTAAAGCTAAATTATCGACTACCAAAATTTTTTCCAAACATTAACTATTACGAATATTATTATTGTCAAATTTCAAAAACGTTCAACTCCTTATTCATAAAATGTTTTACATGCAATTAGCCCATCAAAGCGTCATCTTGTTAGCATCCACATACAATTTTACTATGTTTTACCACTAATAATGTGTTCTTACATACTAAAATAATTTCTTGTTAAAATACGCTCTTTATCACCACTTATGAAGTGTATATGTGAGGTTTTTGTCTTTTTCATTTCACTTTGACGTAGTTTGCTTTTTACTTTTGAATTTTTTTTGTTTGGTAAATATTTTTTAACATTTTTTTTCTAGCTATTAAATTAGTCATGTGTTTAGACGATGATTAGTTGTTTATCTTAAATAACTAACAACCAATATATAACGGAAAATTAAAATATTTCACGCTAATTATCTTTGTATTTAATAGCCAACGACTATTTAAAGTATTTCGCGCCAATTGTCTTTGTATTTAATAGGCAACGACTATTTAAAGTATTTCGCTTTAATTATATCTAACGACTATTGTTCTTGCGATTAATCAACGGGGGTGAGTTTCTTTTCATCTTTTTCTCATCTAGGCGAAGCTTCTTTATTGGTTCGTCCTCCTCCTGATTTGTTTTCCTCTTATTCTTGCGATTCATGGTTTTATTTGCTCCCATGGTGTTTTTTGCTCCCATCGCTCAATATCGTTTGCTTCTCTTCACAGAATTTGAATTTCGTCTTCATACTACAGTGTAAATCCCTCTAGATTTCTCATTTTGTATAGATTTAGAAGTTCCATGTAGATTTTGTTAATCGCTGATGAATTTCTATTACTAAATTGAGCTATCAAAGATGAGAGCAATGAAAACATTGCAAGGCTTGTCTTGGTTTATCTAATTGTATCATAGTTTGTCTCAATAGTTTTGCTAGCTTGAGTTGGTGATCGCGCAATTTTGTATAAAATTGTGAATAGTTTTGCTAGCTTGAGTTGGTGATCGCTCAATTTTGTATAAAATTGTCAATTTTGTTAGATTTCAAATTCAGTATTTAATCGCTTATGAACTGCTCTTGGTTTCATTTTTGGTTTGATAGTTATTTGATTGTAATATGTTTGTTGTACTTAGAAGATTAGCTGTACTTAGAAGATTAGCTTGTTGAACATGGATGACAAAGCAGGATCAATCGGTCTGATATCAGATAGTTTTATAATATTTGAATATTTGGTTTTCCCCTGATGAGAGCTTTGTTGTCTTATTTCTAATAACTCTTATTGTTGTGTCTGATTTAATTTTTGTTCATTGTTTTGTTCAGGCGTTGAAAAGGAGTATCCTAAATGCCTTTTCAGAGATAGTGATGAACCACAAGTGAAGCAGATTAACAATAGCTGCAGAATCTCTATCCTGAAAAGAATCAAGGATGCTTTGCTAATCAAGTACGAGAAAGTGACGAGTGATCTTGTCTCTGCAAATGTGTTTGCCATCTACGAAAATGGTCAGGATACTCTGCGCGTTTGATACACAACATAATGTGTAGGCAGTTGGTCACAAATAAGAAACATGAATTATGCTTTGTGTTTGGAAGGAAGCCACTGAGATTTTTTATGCAAAAATAGTATGGAGTCACTGGACTCAAATATGAGGATGAGTTCAGCTTAGAATTAAAGACTTGGAAAGAAGACAGTTGGAAAGAGGACAAAGGTTTTTGGGCTAGAATATTGAAGAGAGATGGGAAGATTACCATTAAGAAGCTGATAGAAGATGTGCACCTACTAGAAGCTCCCAAGTGGGAATCTAAAGACAAGATAAGATTTGTTTATTTGTGTGTCATAGCCGGTTTGGTGATGGCTAAAGATGAGAAGAAAAAAGATCCCTCTCTCATACATCAAATTGGTGATGGATCTTGATAAGTTGAGAGCTTATCCTTGGGATTTACAATTGTTTGACTAGCTTGTGACTTCGATCATGGACACAAGAAAGAAGTTGAAGAAGACCAACAATTATATTCTTAATGGTTTCTCATTCGCACTTCAAGTATGGATTATGGAAAAAATTCCAGTGATTGGGGAATTGATGGGAGAAACGATTAACAAGGAATTCACAAACGGTCCTAGATGTTCTAACTGGAAATATGCATCAAAAGTGTCTTATCAAGATATTGTCTGGTAAATTTTCAAGATAGTTTGGTGTATGTATTCATTATTTGTAACATCCCCAAATTCAAATTTGGGTCATTTTGAGAATTTCAGCCCATTAAAGACCCAAATGGAGCAAAATGATTAGTCAAAGAGAAACGCACACCAAAACCCTAACATCAGACCAGCAGCTTGATCTTTGAGCCTTGCAATGCTAAACTCGTGTTGTTAGTAAAAGGAAGTAATGGAGGGGCGATGTTGGCTACTGTGTTTGCGTGTCGTGGAGGAGATGCGTTGTTAAACAACATCAGCCGTCGGACACCACCAATCACCACTGTTGGTCAGTCACCCACTGTGTATCACCGGAGATGTCAGCCGCTGTCACCGAAGCAGCCATAGCCGTCGTGAGATTGTTAAGGGTAAGGAAACCCTAGAATTGTTTTGTAACGTGCGCAGAAAGTTTCTAGCTTTGTCTTACGATTTGTTGTTGTTGTTGATGTTGTGTCATGGTTGAGCCATGAACCGATGTAAGCTTGAATGGCCGTGTCGACGTCAAGCCGCCGATCAGATCTGTCGAGAGTAATTGCCGAGAGAGGTAAACGGCGAAGCTTAGTCTTGTGCGTGTTTGTGTTGTGTTGTGTTGTTTTGGTTGATTATTAAACCGATGGGTTAAACAAAGCTAAACCAAAAGATCCCATGTTTAATTAAACCACAGTAGATTGGTAACGTGATTGTACTAGTTGGTGTCTTCTACATATTCAAATATGTTTGAATAGTTGCTTAGTCTAGAGCTAAGCTGAATATATCTACGAGTTGCATATATTATAAGTAACCGTATTTGTTTGTTGAGTGTATTAATATTGATAAGTATATAAATATATTTTCATAAAATATAAGAAAGAAAACTAGTATTTTAGAGTTGGATATTGAACTAAAATGGATATTTTATGCGTTTTGTTTGATGATTGTGTGGATGCATGTTTTGTTGTGGTAAAATAAGTGCCTGTGTGTGAGGAGACAGGTGCCAAAGGCACATAGATGCGGGTGAGCCAAAGAGAGTCCTGCAAGGAGAATTCCTTGTAGTTGTGTGGTGGTCTACGGGCGCGGAATGCGGGTAGATCAGGATGGCTGACGAGCCGATGTATGTGCAATGCTAGGGACAAGTGCAAGAGGCGCTTGGGTTCGGTAAGCATGAGCACAAGTGATTGATGCTAGGACGAAGTGCAAGAGGCATGGAGGTTCCGTAAGCATGGTGCATGAAGAAGTGCGAAAGCATGAGAGATCTGATAATGTATGAGGATAGCGTGTGTTGACACGTTGTATCCGACCCATCTTTAGGGCGGTTATGGGACATTTGTGTGATGTGTGCGTATGTTTGTGTGTCATATGATTCAGGACACAATGATTGGTGCTTGTCTTAGGTTTAGACTTTGTGATTCTCTAAGCGTGTTTGGGTGTGGAGACTTCGGGAGCCCTAACGCTTTCCCTCACTGAATAGTTATCAATTGCTCATTCCTCTCTCTTTTGCAGGTTGGTTAAGTTAAGAGTTCGTTTTGCATTGTTAGCTGGTGGTTTTGCATTTGAAAAGTGTTTCCCAGGAAGTCAACCCGTTGACCAGCTCCGGATATCGACTTTGGGTATTACATTATTCATATATATATGTTCACTCTCTTGTATATAAGAACAAACTATTAATGAAATTCCCACTGTTCTTGTATGTTATCTTCAAAATTCTGACATTTGGAATTGTAATGTTTATTGATCCGTAGTTTCTATCTTGCAGACCAAATTAAAGACGACACGGTTCAGTTCCTGCAGTTTTCCAGGTACTTCTCTTGCATTTGTGTTTGTTTTTTTGACAGCAAATCATCATGATATTGATTGAGTTTGATCTTGTTTGAAGATTTTAAAGTGCTCCGTCTCTTTGGGGTGAGATCTGTTTTAGTAGTTGAATATCATAAGTATATGAATAATGTATAGAAAATTGGAGACCTTCGGTGTGTGTGAGACTTTTGAAATAATTAACCCCTTTGTAAGAGGTAAATTATGCCTGTTTTGCCGGGAAAAAAGTATATTTTAATCCAAACAATTTTGAAAGCGTATTTTTCTATCCATACAATAACAAAGTGTATTTTTCAACATGAACTATTAACAAAATTTAAATAAACTACCTGAACTCTTATTAATAATGTCAAAATCCGCATTGACTAATTTAAACATTAGTCAATCGTAAAAAAATGTTGATGAGGCATAATGTAGACATTCAAGATGCACATCTTAAACGCTTACGAGACACGGCATGAAAATTATAATTACAATAATTACTCTTAACAAAATTAATATACTTTTTAACCAAATAATATTATTTGCGTTAAAATTTTACAAAATATTTTTAAAAACTCAATCGATGATTTTTTCAACCTATTGCATAATAAATTTCAAAAGAAGTTTTTTTAATTACGATTTTTATCAGTTATTACATCAAGGATTTTTTAAAAATATTCCTTAACTAGTTGATAAATGGTATAAAACTTATCAGAAATTATTAACAAAATCATTGACTATGTGTTTCGATTGAGAAATATTTTTGAAATTAATTAATCAATAGGATGATAAATCATTGATTTTGTGTGTTAAGAAAAGTTTTTTTTTGTAATTATTTTATCCAAATAATTCTATTTTGTTTTACAAAAATCAATAATGTAATAACTGTAATTAGAAAATATTCACTGAAATTAATCATGCAATAGATTGATAAACTTATTGATTTTATGATTTTAAAGATATTTTTAAAATTGTTTTACCTAAATAATATTATTTGGTTATGAAGATAATACTAATTTTGTTAAGAGTAATTTTCATAATTATAATATGCCTCGTTAGCGTTCTAATCATGTTCCGCCAGCATTCACATCATGTCACGCCATTATTTTTGACAGTTGACTATGATTAAATAAGTCAATGCTGATTTTGACACATTAATAAAAGTTCAGGTATTTATTTGAATTTGTTTAATGGTTCAGGTTGAAATATACACATGTCTTATTATTTGGTTAGGAAAATACATTTTATAAATTGTTCGGGTTTAAATATATGTTTTTCCCCTGTTTTGCCTTGCATTTGTTATAGGTTAATATTTAATAATTAATATGGATAAATCATGGATTCATAAACCTTGTTTATTTCGAGAATATATCAATGTCGTGAAAGAGTTTTTAGAATTTGCATTTTCTTAAACTGATGCCATTATGCTGAAGTGTCCTTGTTAAGTATAAATATAGAGATGATATCTATGGAGATTTGATGTATAACGTTTTTTTACCTACTTATATACACTAGCATTCCCATGGTGAACGGTTAAACCTTTTGGAAACACCAATATTAGTAGAAGATCATCCTTTTAATGCTGACTCCACAATGAATATACTAGATGATGTCTTCCCAAACATAGGTAGAAACTTTGATGATGTGGCTGGTTCATCAAATCAGCCATTTATTGTAGAAGAAAATGTGGATCAGCCACCTGTTTCTGATGAAAGAAGAGTCTTTGATGAATTATCATCAAATGCACGTGAAGAACTTTACGAAGGCTGCACTTCATTCTTTTTTTTTTGAATGAATGTGAAATTATATTAAAAAAAAAACCTTTGTACAAACCAGTTGCGTCCTTAAACATAAAATTGCTTTGAGATATTTTAAAACCGTAGCAAACTAAACTCGCGAATGGAACCAGAGTTGCAGACCATCCAGAAACTTGCCAGGACAGTGACGCAGGATGGAAGAGACCTTGTTCCTGACAAGACGATCAAGAAGCTGGATGAGTTGAGTGTCAGTGCGCGGTTGCTCACCATGGCGTCGTTTATTACGCTCACACCAAACTGTATGTACAGCAGCCTGGAAGACAAGCCGAAGAAGAAACTGTGGGGTCGGTTCAAAAGTGGAAACAGAGAGCAGAGAGAGTATATGTGGAAACCGGTCCGTATAGTGATGTCGCAAGAGAGTACGAGTTAACGCGGACCATATCCGAGATGTGTACACACAGCCAAATAAAAGATGCTCCAGCGTCTCCACTGGTTCTTGACAAAACCCGCAGGATGGGTCCACAGCTCTGTTCCACGCCATCATAGGGGCTCCCGTTGTGAGTCTATTTTGTACAGCAAGCCATAGCACAAATGAGAATTTTGGGATGGAGCCGGAGAACCAGATAGCTTTCGACCATTGAACCTGTTGATGAGGATGGCGAATCTGCAACCATGTGTCCAAGGAGGAAAAGAAAGGCCTGAAATCGCCATTTGATTGGCGCCAAAGAGCGATGTCCAAATCTGCAGAGGGTTCCCTTCCACGCAGTTTGTCAAGCTCAGCTTCAATATGATTGAAAAGGGTAGCTCGATAATGACGCCTGCGTTGAGTAGACAGTGCATCGGCTACAGAAGCTGACGAAGGGATACCAAGAGCAATAAACCCACTATTGCCTAGAACAGCATGTAGTCGTCCTAACTCACACCAGTTATCATACCAAAAAGACGTCTGCAGACCACTTTTAATGTCTACTGAAGAGTAAACTTTGGCCTGAGCCATGTATTTCAGGAACTTCTTCCACATCCAACTACCATGGGTCATAGTATCACTCACTGACCAGAAGGAAGCAGAGCGAAGTTCTCGTTGAATCCAGTTAACCCATAAAGAACCATGACCAGAGACAATCCGCCAGATGAGTTTAAAACAGTTGACCTTGTTAGTTTCGACGAGTGATCTCAACCCAAGCCCACCCTCAGACTTTGGAAGCATACATCATTCCAAACCACTTTTGTCTTCCTAACATTTAGCTATGGCCCCGACCATAGGAATGTCCTAAGTAACACATTGGAAGTGAGCCACTCATGAAAGGGAATCGTTACAGGACCTCATGACGAGAAGAAGCAGAGAATCCTGCCAAAAAAAGAATTGACTTTTCCAAACTGATACTTAGTCCCGAGAAAGCTTCAAAATCCTTAAAAACCTCTAAGATCCCCTCAAGGGAAGATGCCTCACCATCAGAAAAAACCATTATATCATCAGCAAAAAAAAGATGAGTTAATCCCAAACTCCTACAACGAGGATGGTAGCCAAAACTCCAGTCGAGTGCAGCCTTTTCAAGCATTGTAGAAAGAACATTCATGCAAATCACAAACATGTAAGGAGAAAGAGAGCAGCCCTGCCTCAAACCTCTCTCACTCCAAAAGTAACCTGCTAGCTCACCATTAATCTGAACAGAAAAGGAAGCCGTTGAAACGCACAAGCAAATCCAGTGTATAAACCTCTCAGGAAGATCCATGGCAGTAAGAATATTAAACAGAAAAGGCCACTGGACAGAATCAAAAGCTTTCGATATATCAATCTTCATGGCGCATCGAGAAGAAATATCCTCCTTATGATAATCCTTAACCAATTCTGTAGCCAGTAATAGATTCTCCATCAACAAACGATCTTTAATGAAAGCTGATTGATTAGGGGCAATAAAACCAGGAAGAATTGATTTGAGACGGCGAGCTAGGATTCTTTAGATGAGTTTGTAAAGAACATTACAGTAAGAGATAGGTCTGTAGTCTTCATTTCACGTGCATCTTCTTTTTTTGGGTATAAGAGCAAGGATCGTTGCATTGACTCTAGTTGGTAGAAATCCAAACTGGAAAAAGATTGAACCGCTTTTGTAAGATCAGCACCATTAACAGACCAGCCACTCTTATAAAACTCCACCGTGAAACCATCTGGTCCAGGAGATTTATTAATTGGCATGGAGAAAAGGACCTGCTTCACCTCTACTGTGGAGACCTCCACAAGAACCATATCTTGATCAACCTGAGTACAGCGAAACGACAAGAGATCACGGAGTGCAGCTACCGACATACCAGTGAAACTTGGAGGCACATGAGTTAGCAGAGCGGAAAAAAACCGTACACCCTCTGACTTTATTTCCGCTGGCTTTGTGAGAGTACAACCACGTGGATCAAGGACCTCATGAATCATATTCTGAGCCAATCTTTCCCGAAGAGCATTATAGAAAGCTTTGGAGTTCTTATCACCTACATGGAGCCAATGCAGCTTAGATCGCTGCTTAAGGAACCGTTCCTCTATCCCCATGCCATTCTCCCAGCGATCAAAATCAAGAGACTCAGCCATGGTAGCCGCTGACGATGGATCAGAAAGCGAGGCTAACTGCTTTTGACATAAATCTTCATAAGCATCCACGGCTCGAGCAGATATATTATACAACTTAGCTCGACTCAGTTTGCGAAGCACATGTTTTAAGCCCTTTAAATACATTGTGAAACGGAATAAAGCAGAGGTGGAGGGAAATAAACTTGGCTGCGACTGCCAAAAGCCTTCCAACAGAGAAAGAAACTCAGACTGTGACGCCATCACATTTGTAAACTTAAGCGGACCTTTAGGCTTCATAATATCAGGAGCCAAACAGAACCATCCTCGCAGATGGTCGGAGCAGCCATCTGACTCCATGACATAGTATGACTGTGGAAAAGTCTGGGACCAAGCACCATTACGAAGCACCCTGTCCAGTTTCTTACATACAACGCCACTGTGCCATGTAAACCTCGGACCATGGAATCTCATCTCCATAAGAGAGCAATAGCGTATAACCTCCTGAAAGTCCCTCATCCTTGTCGTAACAAAAGGAGCAAGGATGAGGGATGTAAGTTTACCATGTATACCATGTACCGTACCGGACGTACCAGACGAACACCAAAGGGAATTGGAGAAAATTTGAGCGGACCGAGAGATGGCCGTGTTGTCCGAGACGTACTGCCCGAGTCGACCGAGACATATTAAGCGGATAGTACCCGAGGAGCCGAGAGAAATTGCCGAAAGGACCGATAGTACCCGAGGAGCCGAGAGAACTGTCCGAGTATTGCAGAGAGAGCCGATGGTGTCCGAGCGAGACCAAGAAATGTCGAGAACTGTAGAGAGCGTTGGACGAAGGGACGAGTTTTGCCGGAGAAAGCAAGAAATTGTGTGCCTTTGTAAAGCTGACCAATCAGATTACATGCACACATGCAGAAAGAATTTTGGTGTTTTAAATGGAAGGTCGCGAGGGGATTGGGCGGTGTAATCCACGCGCCACATGCAAACAAAGAGAGCGCCACTTGTCAAAACGCACTAAGGAAAAAGAAGGAGAAGTCGAGCCTATAAATAGAAGGCTTGCAATTTCATTTGTGGTTCTTCTCTCATTTTCTCTCATTCCTCCCAAACACTAAAACACTAAAGCTTTGTTCTCTCAAAGCCGAGAGAGAGAGAGAGAGAGAGAGAGAGAGATCATCGAGAGATATTGCTTGCGTCGAGAGAAAAACAAAGGAGAGATCATCGAGAAGGAGACGGTGTTGGTGTCAAAATCAAGTCAAGGAGGAGACGGTGTTTGTATCGAGGACAAGCCGAGAAGAGACGGTGGTTGCGGACGAAAGCGAACGAAGAGCGGGAAGCTGTTTGACGCGAAGGAGAAGATTGTCTGATCCGCGATGCAGTGGGGTCCGGTCATCATCGGTTGTGTAGGGTGAGTTCTGCGGTAATTGTGTGTGGTGCTGCATGGATCTTTAGATCCTTGCGGTCACCATTTGCGTGTTGCATGTAGAATAGATTCATGTTAGAATCGGTTTAATTTGATGCATGCAAAATATGGTAGGATTCATGCTAGATTCATGTTTAAATGCACATAGAATTTGAGCTAGGAATCACCATGAGAAAATGAACTTGGGTGCATGTTAAGTAATTGGAATACTTAAAATTTGGATAAAAAGATTACATGCATGGTTAAATTGTGAAGATTTTACTTGCAATATTTCTTGCATAAAAATCAGTTGCATGCATGAAGTAAATTGGTAAAATTTACTTGCAATTTTTATTGCGTAAAATTGGATGAGGTTAGCTTGCATGCTTAATTAGACTTAAAGTATTTAAATGGGTTAAATCTCTTAAAATGGATTGCATGCGTAAAAGAACTTGTTGCATTAATTTGCTTAAGTTGGATAAATCGGTTGCATGCATGTAGAATGATCATAAGTTGCTTGACTTATAATCCTCGTTTCTTGTTGTTTGTTGCATGTTCTCTTGCTTGAAATTTCTTGCTTGTTTTGCTTGATTTCTTGCTTGAGTTGTTGTAAGTATTTTAGCGAAGTCTCTTGAATTTGTTTCTCGAGTCCTAGCTAGAATAGAGTGTCGATCTTCTGTTCCAAATATAGTTCTGTCTCGCGAGAGTTCCCGATGACCACTCGCGCGGGAAAATGTCACGGCTAGCTAGCTACTAGTGTGACTGTTACATGACGATGTAACCTTTGGGGGCTCATGCTGGTTACCTTTGTGGTTTTAGCATGGGAAGTGTTGTGGAATGGAACAGATTATCGAGAGCCCATAGGTGAAGGAGTCTAGGGTATTTCAAGCGTCCCTTGTCTTATTCTAGTCGTCCTTGCGAGTCGTGTAAGAGTTAAGAGTCTATTGTGTCCAAGTGAGCATGCCTATGAGCAGTCCTTGTACCTCTAGTCGTCTTTCTCTGTGTTTAGCGAGTATAGTTCGTCCTTGCGAGTCGTGTAAGAGTTAAGAGTCTATTGTGTCCAAGTGAGCATGCCTATGAGCAGTCCTTGTACCTCTAGTCATCTTTCTCTGTGTTTAGCGAGTATAGTTCGTCCGAGTAGAGTTGTGTCGTTCCAATTTCTCTCGCTTGTTTGTTATTGTTGCTTCTGCTTTGTTTCTGTTGCGTTGCTTTGATTACTTGTTTGCTAGTTGCCTTGCTTGTTTTATTTGCTTGCTGGGGTAGTCGGGTTGGGAAGTAGAATCCTGTTTAGGAGAAAGGGGTGCCCAGGCTCACTGAGTAATATTAGATTACTCATGATATTATTTTGTTTTGCAGGAAGCCTAAGTGAGTCTAGAGCTGGAGCAAACATTAGGGTACCAGATAGGGTTTTCTTGTGTTCTTTGTAAAACCCTATATTTTCATAAGTGATTTATGACAAGTTATCCGACTATCTTTATATATTGCTTTAATGATTTATTTTTAATGTAATAAACTATTGAAGTAATATATTCGGTTTTCGGGAAAAGCATGGCAAGTTTGCAAATGGTACTCGGCCTTGTCCGGGTCAACACAATGCACCAAGCCGCAAGGATTGCAAAGCCTAAGTAGTCTCGGTTGCGGGTGGAATTGTGCTAGGGAGAACTGGTCGAGAAGTCTGCAGCTTCTATCCCTCGACTGGATCACCTTGGTACAGTTCTCATAGTGGCGTTCCGTGGCTGTCCGATGGCATGCGTGGTCATAGAACGGTTCGGGGGCGTTACAGGCATGGTCTTGATCGCTGGTTGAGCCTCCTCAAGGATGGGAGACCATTTAGAGACCACCATTGGTAAGTCACAAATGTTCCACATTCCTCTCCTCAACGCACACAACCTCGCTGCCTCATTTATGATCTGAAACTTGAGAGTGGTGTCGTTTCACTGAAAACATCAATCTTAATATTCTTATCCCCCAAGTTCTAGATCTTGTTTACAATGACATGGATCTTGGCAACATGAGGAGCCGACGATGGAAACCGACCAACAAGAAAATCCTCCCTCAGAGGAACAGACCCATCGAGCATCTCGTCGGGAACAACGACCGTAGATTTGCCATCCACGACCGAAACATCAACATCAAACTTGGTTAAACTTGGCCTTCCCCCAGCAACAGTAGCATACGATTTCGAACTCAGAACTTCTTTACTGGAACTGACGACAAGAGGCACATAATCCTCCCTCATCCCCAGGAAAGCACCGGTGGCGACAAGCTGGAAACCCCTCTTTCGTGCGTAAGACGCAAAAACCCTAATTGCCTAAGGAATCGCTCTTGCTGACGTGGCTCACAACTCACAACCTAGGTTTTAAAATTCTTACACCATCAGCTGCACTTCATTCTCAAAGCTATCTTTCATGCTTAAGTTGTATCACATCAAATGTATCACTAAGATTAGTGATAAGGGGATGTCTATGATAATTGATCTTCTAAATGAAGCGTTTAGTCATGCAAAGCTTCCGGCTTCTCTACATGGCATGAAGAAAACGATTCGTAAGCTCGGGTTAGACTACGAATCAATACACGCTTGCCCAAATGATTGTATGCTCTAACGAAATAGAGTGTGACGCAGCGTCTACTCAGAAGAAAAGGAAAAGGAAAAAGAAACGAGCTGCTAAACAAAGAGGTCGAAACTTTAGAAAGACTAACCGAAGAGAAGACCATCTCCAATTTCTCAACTTTGTGATTGTACTCATCTTTAGATAAGAACCCTAATTTACTAACACCTAAAACCCCAGATTTCAAAGAACTCCACAACCCCATATTTTAAGGTGCTGCGTTACTTTCCGCTGAAACCTCGACTTCAAAGATTGTTTATGTCATCTAAAACTGCTGAAAGTATGAAATGGCATGTGCTAGAAGAAAATAAAGATGGTAAAATGATACATCTTAGAAATGGTCTAAAACAATCCGACCTGTTTTTTTTTTAATAAGAAGTGAAATCTTGGGTTTTCATTCGTTACTTGCAATTGTGTTAATCACATGTTTTACCCCTGACGTGAGTGAGTACGTCTCCTCGAAAAAGCTTGAATTAAAGGTTCCCAGTTTCATTCGTGTGTGCGTGACGCACATCCATGTCCTTCTACCCTATGTGTTATGTGAGACGGTTAGTAATGGAGGGGAAACATTTCTCCTTTAAACTTGTGTTCTAATTAATTTGTAACGTGTTAGCCATCAAGTTGGGGGTGTAGCTCATATGGTAGAGCGCTCGCTTTGCATGCGAGAGGCACGGGGTTCGATTTCCCGCACCTCTATTTTTTTTTGATAATTCTGTATTTTTCGTTGCTTTGTATTTATATGCCTCAGTTGATTCAGGGGAAAGAAATTGGGAGCTTTTTCAATCGTTTCTTTTGCCATATGACTGACTAGTTTCCACTTTTCTTTCTTTCGAAGATGTAATTTGTTTACTAAAGGAAAACAATAAATTATTTTTTTAACTGGGCAATATGGAGTAGATAGCATAAAAATCAGACTTAATTAAGAAACTACCACAATTAGAACTATAGATATCTACTCGAGGTGAGTTAATTACATTGTTGGCCTTACCTGTGAGCTCCCTATACGGACATATACTATAGGGGATATAATTACTTTTTTGAAATTCAAATCTTATATAGGTAAAGAGATGGGATAAGTCAGTAACGTACGCAATCGTTTACAACCACATATTTACTCCATCTAAACAGTAAACCCCCGTTCACATTGCGATAAAGTTGGTTTGGTCATAAATACATTTTCCGGGGCAGAAACTTTTAATCCTTTGAGTGCAACTCTATAGCAAGTGGCGTTCACAATTTTCTGGGGTTCCTCTTCACGACTTCACCGTTTCGTTGATCTTCTTCCCTACTCGTCAATACCGTTTGTAGCCAGTTATTGGAACGCAATCGGATCTCTGTCCCACTGTTTTGTCATCTAATTGTGAAACGAAAGGCGAAGAAATCCAGGTATAACCCAAATATTTATGCATCTCTGCTTTTTTACGGTTCTGCGTAATGACGGGGCTTAATGTAACCAACCGCTGTTGGACCTTTACAGTTAATGGCGAATTAAGTGCTGCCGTTACGTCTGTTCAAAGAAGGTGCAAAACCAAATGGTGAACGTGTCCACTCGTACAGCGAGTTTACTTACCTTGAAGGGCTAAACTCATTTTTGTTCCCTGAGGATTTACATTTCTTGAGATCTTCTCAATTTGGCAAACTTGTAGAGATTGGTAACGGTTCGGCTTTCTCTGGTAAGCTTGTGCACTTTCTGTTGACACGGCAGTTGGTTGTACAGAAAAAGAAGAGTTCTAGGTAGTCTTTGCCGGTTCTCCTATTAGGTTTTCTCTGTCTGAATTTGAAATGGTAACTGGCCTTAATTGTGAAAAACCTCCAAAGGAAAAAGCTAGAAAGAGGAAACGCGTAGTCAGAACTGGTAGGTATTGGTACAGTCTGTTTGAGCGGGCGGATGTATCTGTGGAATGGGTTGTTTCCCGAATGAGGAAGCGTTTTGTACCGGACTGTGATACCATAATAAGATACCCCCTACTCGCCATAATTGGAAAAGCATAGATCTCCCCTGTTCATGTTGATATGGTAGAAGATATCGAAAAGTTTGTGGAGCACCCATGGGGGACTATATCTTTCCAAATGACCTTGGGGAGCATCAAGGCAAGGGGTCTTGAGAAGTTGAAAAAAAAGCCAGTGTCTTTGCAAGGATTCCCACATGCTTTGCAACTGGTACTCCTTCAATGTGTCCCCAATATTAGGGTATTACAATTCCCTGAAGTAGATGTCGACGAGGATTCTGACATTGAAGATATTGACCAAGAACTGGAGCATCTTTGGAATTTTAAGTTGGATATTGTTTGGAAAATCGATGCCAAAGCTAATGTGAGTTTATTGGTGCGTAGCGTAAGTCGTGGAGCGGAGAAGATAACGTGACGGCGAGGGTGAAGGAGCGGTGCTCTGTTTTGGGATGGGAAAACAGAGTATGGTGGAGGATGGACGAAAGAAATGGAGTTGGTGGGTAGAGATGAGAGTCCTCCTCTCAGGTCTCACACTAGGCAAGATCTTTATGGGCAATTTAAATTGCTTCTTTTTTGGGTTTTCTTATTCTCAAAATCAACGATGGAATACATAGGTGATCACAAGCTCTATTTATAGCATCACGAGGAGCTTGTTGATGGTCTCGGGCAACTTCAGGGTCGAGTTGCGGATCAGCGGCTACAAGGTTGGGGTTACCATCTTGTGCGATAATTGGTTCTCCTTGCTCATTGAGGTCAGGAGGTATCGGCGGTTAGTCGAGGTTAAAGGGACCTTGGTCCTGGTTCCTTTCTTCGGCCATGAGTTGTTGTTTCCGAAGTTTCCTAAGCTCACGTTCTAGTCGATCAATGTCTTGAATTGGAGATACAGTTCCAGAGGGTTGACTCCTAGTCATGCACTACAAAATCCAAAAACGAAAACTAAAAGAGAAAATAGAGGTTATCGAAAAACAAGAAAATTAAAAATAAAATTAAAAAATTCTTAAGAAAAATTCAAA
>NC_025694.1:16693089-16701429 GCF_000633955.1 Camelina sativa | reverse complement strand
GAATGGGTTGTTTCCCGAATGAGGAAGCGTTTTGTACCGGACTGTGATACCATAATAAGATACCCCCTACTCGCCATAATTGGAAAAGCATAGATCTCCCCTGTTCATGTTGATATGGTAGAAGATATCGAAAAGTTTGTGGAGCACCCATGGGGGACTATATCTTTCCAAATGACCTTGGGGAGCATCAAGGCAAGGGGTCTTGAGAAGTTGAAAAAAAAGCCAGTGTCTTTGCAAGGATTCCCACATGCTTTGCAACTGGTACTCCTTCAATGTGTCCCCAATATTAGGGTATTACAATTCCCTGAAGTAGATGTCGACGAGGATTCTGACATTGAAGATATTGACCAAGAACTGGAGCATCTTTGGAATTTTAAGTTGGATATTGTTTGGAAAATCGATGCCAAAGCTAATGTGAGTTTATTGGTGCGTAGCGTAAGTCGTGGAGCGGAGAAGATAACGTGACGGCGAGGGTGAAGGAGCGGTGCTCTGTTTTGGGATGGGAAAACAGAGTATGGTGGAGGATGGACGAAAGAAATGGAGTTGGTGGGTAGAGATGAGAGTCCTCCTCTCAGGTCTCACACTAGGCAAGATCTTTATGGGCAATTTAAATTGCTTCTTTTTTGGGTTTTCTTATTCTCAAAATCAACGATGGAATACATAGGTGATCACAAGCTCTATTTATAGCATCACGAGGAGCTTGTTGATGGTCTCGGGCAACTTCAGGGTCGAGTTGCGGATCAGCGGCTACAAGGTTGGGGTTACCATCTTGTGCGATAATTGGTTCTCCTTGCTCATTGAGGTCAGGAGGTATCGGCGGTTAGTCGAGGTTAAAGGGACCTTGGTCCTGGTTCCTTTCTTCGGCCATGAGTTGTTGTTTCCGAAGTTTCCTAAGCTCACGTTCTAGTCGATCAATGTCTTGAATTGGAGATACAGTTCCAGAGGGTTGACTCCTAGTCATGCACTACAAAATCCAAAAACGAAAACTAAAAGAGAAAATAGAGGTTATCGAAAAACAAGAAAATTAAAAATAAAATTAAAAAATTCTTAAGAAAAATTCAAAGTATCTTAGACGAGAATTCTTATCAAATTCAATGGGCAGCTAGTTACTCCCCGACAACGACACCAAAAAGCTTTGATGTGTGTAGAATTTCACTCCAAATCTTTTCCTTGAAAAGACTAGACAACGACTAAAAGTGCACAATAAATCAGTGTAGTATTTTAGGATCAATCCCACACAGAGTAATAGCTAACAAAAATTGAATTGTAAGAGAAAGAACTATGGCTAAAACTAAATAAGAGATTGGAGGTTTTGGTTTTCCTAATAACTATTACAAATAAGTAAAACGGTTTAAAACTATAAGAATAAGGCGTTGGGAGTTTTTGGGAGTCATCTCAGGGTTTTCATGGTTCTAAGCAATATTAAGTGTAAGATCTAACAAGTAAATACTAATTTTGGTCTAGGTTCTCAGCTACGAAACACTAATGAACTAACAAGCTATTCTCATAGAATGAAAGTCTAAAGTCTTCATACTCTATTACTCAACCTTCTCAGGCAACGACGCATGCCAACCAACTAGTTAAACAAGTTCGATACATTCACCAAACTCTACAACTCAATTTATGCAGGTTACGACGCGAGGTTTCGGGATAACACTAGTTCGGAGAAGTAGGATAACACGGTTAGCGCTCCCGTTCTCTAGATCAGCACTTGGTGATCAATCCAAGCACATGCATTAAGAATAAGATATCCCAAAAGAACTCTAATATAAAACCGAAAATAAGATCTAACAACCTAATCGAAGCCAACCATGAGTTCCCCTTGAATCACCCCATAAAACCCAACAAAGTAAACTACTCGCTCATGATGAAAAGAAACAACATTGATATTATAAAGTATAACATCAAAAACGAATCAATAAACAAAAAGGGGTTCAAAGGAAACTTCTCTATTTGTCACAAAAGTAACTTGATCCCAAAAGCAATTAAAGTATGAAAGAACTAGAAATAGTAGAAAGAGAGATTTGGTGACTTCGACGATGGCTTCTAAGAGGAGGAGAGAGAGAACGAGCTTCGACGGCGGTAGAGGAGTCTATGGCCGTCTCTAGGTCGGCTGCTGGTGGCGTGGAAGAAGAAATAAGAGGCACAAATGGAAGCACACCCTGGAAACCCTAGGTCTTAAGAGTATTTATAGGGGTTTATCTAGGGTTAGAGTTTTTGTAAGGGTAGAAACGTCTTCTATTCTTAAGTGCAGGGCAAGGAGCGGCGAAAGAGGCTTCTGGACCGTGGAGGAGGCTTGGACTGGGCCGCAGTGATGATCGCTGGTTAGGCCTTCAATAAAAGCCCATCGGCTGAATGGTTCTCTTCACGTCGGTTTATACACGTCTCGGTAAATCGGGCATATCTTCCGGATGGCTGATGGATTGAATTGATTCCACTTCGAGGAGAAAGATGACTTTATCAGCTTTCAATAGACACTAATCACGTCAAAATGTTAGTTCTAAGAGTTCATCAAAAGTTGCCCGTACTGTAAAGGTCTGAATCTTTCCTGAAATGTATTTTCCTTGTCTTTTGGTCTTTTTTGCTATAAAACCTGTAAAAACTTTTTGAAACCTAAAATACTTGATAATAGACATGAAAGCCTTGAAATCATATCAAACTCTTCCTAAATGCATACTAAAACTATAGCTAAAATGGGTAAAATAATGATGTTATCAGCCACAAACGTCACTGGGACCGCCACCATGGTATCTGGCGTCACTAAGACCACCACCAAGGTATCTGGCATCACCAAGACCACTACCACTGACTGGCATCACCAAGAACTCTGTCACCAAGACCACCGTCAGGGCACCAAACATCGCAAAGAACGCCCTACCACTGACAAGCGTTGATAACATCATTATTTTACTCATATTAGCTATAGTTTTCATATGCTTTTACAGGTTTTATAGCAAAAAGGACCAAAAGACAAAGAAAATACGTTTTAGGAAAGTTTGAGAGCTTTACAGTACGGGCCACTTTTGAAGAACTTCCACAACTCAAAATATATCATGCTTGGTGTCTATGAAAAGCTGGAAGAGTCGTCTTTCTCCTAGAAGTGGAACCAAGTCAATCCATTCATTCATCCGGAAGTTTTGCCCAATTTACCGAGACGTGTTATAAACCGACGTAAGAAGAACCAACCTACGGATGGGCTTTTATCCAAGGCCTGACCAGCGACCATCACCACGGCCCAGTCCCAGCCTCCTCCACGGTCCAGAAGCCTCCTTATCCGTCCCTTGTCCTGCATGTAAGAAGAGAAGACGTTTCTACCCTTACAAAACCCTAACCCTAAACAAAACCCTATAAATACTCTTAAGACCTAGGGTTTTGAGGTGTGCTTCCTTGGTGTCTCTTTTCCGCCTCTTAATCACTCATTCACGCCTCAGCAGCAGCCTTAAAGACGTCCCTAGATCTCTACTCAGCCGTCGAAGTTCGTTAATCTACAGCTCTCTTGGAAGCCACCACTGTTACCTTTAAAGCCACCAACCATCTTTCTAGTTTACTTATTTTCGGTTTCCTACTTGTTTAAGGAAGAAGAATCATCTACTTTGTATCACAGAGAAGATCTCTAAACCCTTTTCTCATACTTGTTGGGTAATAGGGTTTCAAAGGTGATTCATGTTATCGTTTGTTTAAGGGTGTTTAGATCTGGTTAGTTCATCTTAGTTCTTTGATCTAGGTTTATTCTTAATGCATATTGCTTGATTAGCTAACTAGTAATTGATCTTAGGCGTTTTACACATCACAAGTGTTGTAAACTCGCTCGCAATAGCCTAGACAAGTATCGTGTTATAACCTGCGTAAGTTGAGTTATAGGACCTTACGGATTAGGATCGAACTTACTTTAATTGCTGGTGTATATGCGTCGTTGCCTGCAAAAGTTGAGTAACGGAGTATATAAACTTTAGATAGGTGATTAGCGAGTAGCTTATCTCTCGTTCTTTCGTGTTTCGTAGTCCAAGAACGTTTAACCATTGAACTTCCAATCCTATTCCCTTTAGGCTTAGACCGGTGCTTGATACCCTAATAATTCCCTACAGCCCAACATTCCGTCCATTTATATTTTCTTAGATTATTCGCATTTAGTTATTGTTTTCTCTAGTTACAAACCCAACCAAAACCCCATTTTATTATTGTCTTAGCCATAGTCCTCTCTAAACAAACTCTTAACGTGATTTATTCGTCTCTGTGGGATCGATCCTTAAATACTACTACCGATCAACTGTGCACTTGCAGTATTTCGTGTGGTCTTTTGAGGTAAAAGATTGAAGTGAAATTCCACACTCATCAAGCGTCACCAAGATCTCTGTCACCAAGACCACTTCCAGGGTACCACATCATTGCATACTACAAGAAAAATTGGTCATAGCCACAAATCAGCCACAATTTTTTTTGTAGACATAGCATATTAGCCACAAACCAGACACAAAATAATGTTGTCGCTTATTCGTAGCTAAGTCGTAGCAAATTTGTGTCTAATTAGCCACAAATAACAGTTTATAGCTAGTTGCGACTAATTAGCTACAAATTAGCAAGAGAATAATATGTGGCTACTTAGCTACGGTCAAAACCATAAATTTATCAAGGCTAATTCGATACATATTGTATTTCTTGTTAGTTGTAGTTTATTTGTGATTACTTTTTTTTTGACAAACTATTTGTGATTACTATGTGGCTTTTTTTTTACTCTAAATCTCAAATTGAAATCTTAAAAATACAACCACTAAATTTAAACTTTTAAACATATAAACATATATATATATATATATATATATATTTAAATAAATCCAACACTTATAACAAAATTAAAATTTCCAAATCTAAATGTTTAATTTATAAATAAATCATATTTAGATAAACAATATAATATATATACCAAATATATATATATATATATATAGATATATCAAGATCTATCACTAATTACAATACTAGTTCAAAATAATAATTTTCTAACTTTTTCTATTCTAAATTAAAGAATATATGAATTTCTAAACACAAACAATATGATTTATTTTTAAAAGGAATCTGTAATAGCTTCAGATAGCCACAAATTTGTTCGTAGCTAACTGGGGAAAAAAAAAATGTTCCCAGTTAAATTTTGGTGAAACAAATTAATTGATATAGCCACATAGAGTCACACAATATTTCGTGGCTACACAAATAATTAAATAAATATGAAAACCCTTCTATTTCATTTGCCTCTCTCTCACATATATCTCGCCTCCAAAATAAAGAACTAGATCTGAAAACATGTGTGAATCAATTCCATTCTATTCTTATGTTTTCTTCTTCCTTCAAATCTAATCTCGGAAGTTCTGCCCTTCAAATCTAATCTAACAGGTTTTTAGTTTTCATTTAGTTTGATTTTGGGTTCTACATGAATTTTTTATTTGGATCTGAGACTTGTTTTTGGTAGTCTATTGGAAAGAGTTTAGTTATTTCTTTTTGAGTTTGATTTTGAAGTTTTGTTTGATTTTTTTATGATTTAATTTCTTAAAGTCAGATTTTTTACTAAGCTTGTTCTTGTATTTTTCTAGGCGGAGGAGTAGATTAAACAGGAGGTGATGGAGAAGATGGGGTTGTAGTGGAGAAGAATGAAGAGGAAACGGTGAAGAAGCTGATTTTGTGACGGTGGAGGAGAAGAGGTGGTGGTGGTGGTGGAGGAGGAGCAGTGACAGCGGAAGAGAATAATTGAGATTATATTTGTTTTAATTTGTTTTTTGTATTTATGTTTACTTATTTTTTAATAAATTATTTTGTTTATTTTTTAAATAAAAAATTGAAATTGCCACAACAAATTTTATTGTTATTTGTGTCTAATCGGAACAATTAGACATGATCAAGTTTCAAGGATATAAGCAAAATAGCCACAAAATATGAAGCATTGTTACAAAATATTTTGTGGCTTTAGGCAGATTTTCTTGTAGTAATAGAACGCTACAGCGGACAAGTGTCACCAAGAATCCTGTTACCGGGACCACTGTCAAGGTACAAACCGTCACTAAGACCATTATCAAGGCACAAGCGTCACCAAGACCACTCAATACCCTGATACTAAACGTTACACTTTCCACAAAACTTTCCTTTTTTAGAAACTTTCTAACTATGGAAACCCCTTTTTAATGGAAACTTTCTATTTATAGAACTCCCGAACGATTTCCTTTCAACTGGATTCACAAATCTCAAATCCAAAGAACTCCAATTTTTTATATTAAAACCTCCATGCAATAATCGTTTACAACTCCAAACGAAAATACATAACGAAAGAAAGAAAACAAAAGCTAAAACTAAACGCCGGGATGGACACCTGGTCCTTGCTTCGGCAGTCTCCACCAGCTCCGCTCTTGTAGCATAGCTCCCCACCCTGCACCGAGCCCTCAGGTCATCCCGTAGAGCCAACAAGAACCTCCACACCTGAGCTGACTCTGGGTCCAAAGCCCGACCTGCATACACCACAAGTCAACTGAAATCCGCATCTAGTTCCCGCACCGTACGGTTCCCCTAGGTCAACCCCAAGAACCGCGCCTCCATGCGATCAAGCGCCTCTCATGACCTGATAGTGTTGCGTTTCTAGATGCTACATTTGTATCTGAATTACTGAAGCTACACTACAAAAAATTTAGCAACGCAATTGATAAGGGCATGTATGCGTTTGATGAAGACATTTTAAGCTGCACGCCAACTGGAATTGAGCCGGTTTACATGCCCTTCATGGATGATAAACAACATTGCGTGGGATTATGCGTGCATCTTTTGGATTGGCGTATATATGTTATTGATTGCTTTACTTCTGCATCTCGGGAGCCAAAGCTGAAGAGTGTTGTTTATCCTTTGGGGGAGATGTTGCCGTACTTAATTCGTTATGCTATGGGTAAGGGTGGGTAAAAGAGTGGTGTTTATAAACTGATGAGTGTGCAGAGTCAGAATAATATCCCCCAAGCCTGTTTTGGTAGACACTCTAGTGTTATGCCTGCACTTTTGCTACAAAGACACGCTGTTGGAGGTGTTGAAGCATGCAAGGATGTGAACATAACTGACGTCTTCAACGCAGCCAAAAAAATTATTATTGCGGCTTATGAGCTCGCAAACGGCCCCCCCTAAGTGTACGTTAATTGTGATGAGTCTACTGTCTTGTCTTCGTGCGGGAGTACGTTAATTTTGATGAGTCTACTGTCTTGTCTTCGCGCGGGATAGTCATTTAGTCGATCCAGTCTGCCTTGGTGTTGGAGGAAATGTTTTTCATTTTTCGTATCTGTGTTTGTATACCTTATCTTTCTTTCATAGAGTATTTTTTTTGTGCCATTGTTGCAAGTTTCTCCTCCTTAACACATGTTATATTTAAGAAGTACGGTTAGCTTTTAGTTTCATTTTTACGGTTCTGTATTTGTGCCAAGTGGTAATCGAGGATGGGACTATCCCATTGGTAATCGAGGATGGCATTATCCCATTGCAGTAATCGATTCAGTCTGCCAACTGGTAATCGAGGATGGCATACTCTGACATAAATATAGATATGTATTGCAATACGTTGATATGTTTAAAGAGAAACCATGTTTTTCGAAGTTATACATTTGTTTACCAATAGTGGATGTTGTCTTTAATTTTAGTGGTTACATATAGAATAAGGTTTAGATATTATTACATAGTGGCCCCTAAAAAAACCCATAGCAAAACGTGATTATACTTCCGACACAACAGAACTATCTGTTTCTGGCTTCACCTACCTTGGACATTGCAGCAGACGATGTTGGATTCTTTACCTTTCTAACAACGCTTGGAGAACTCTTTCGAACACCAGTGTATGTAGCATTCCTCACAACTGTTCCTGGATATTATGGATCTCCGAACAATCAGGGAGGGGGCCATTCCATGAGCGTGCGTAGGAAGTTCCATTTATAACTTCCATGTGTTCCACTACCGCTAAAACAGAGTCACCAATGCCTAAAACATATCCCACGGGTAGCTGAACAATATATCCGTTAAGAACTCTCCTAGCTCTTTCTCTCCGGAACAAATTGTCAGCATCACCATTACAAAAGTTTCCTCTGGCACAAGGTTAACAGTTTTGAATATCTGTTTTTTGCCAAACAAATATCCTTCTCCCAAACCACATACCTTAGACCTTCCAAGTAGTGTGCCTCCGGTTTGTTAGCTGCCAAAGCTTCCTCAAACGTTTTCCTGAACAACCCATTTTTAGACATCATTGATGGGTGTTAAAGATACTCCTTCATTTTACCCGTCTACATTCTTTTTAATTATATTTTGTGTGTGTTTTGTTCTTTTTTTTTGGGG
>NC_025694.1:16665594-16692472 GCF_000633955.1 Camelina sativa | reverse complement strand
GGGGGGGGTTGTAGGTATGTATAGATAAGGGTCGGAGTTGTTTATATATTGGAGGTCAGATTTAATGTGAAATGTGGTTGGTTGTTGTGACACTGGGAGAGTCGATGTGATAAATTGTACCATCTCCCATTGACATCAAATCCTATGAGTACACCAACTCGTTTAACACATTTACTATATAATGGGAATTTGTAATACAATTGCTAACCTGAGATTATAATTGTGATAATATCGACGCCCAAAATTATAGTTTATTAATGTAACCTACACTTCTTTATGTTTTAGTATTTGGTCCCAATATAATAGGCCAAATATATACGGCGACTGGTTGAACTCACGGTACCTTGTTGTCCACGTCTTTTTTTGTGGATTTACTTTAAATCAAACATAAATTAACGTACACCCATTCATTATTACTTAAAACATCCCGTTTTCATTCAGTAGCATTAGTTTTACACAAAAAACATTGGGGGCATATTACAATATGTACAACAAAAGGCCACATATGCGAAGCACTATGGCTACTACTTGAGTGCATTCAATCCTTTGCTTCTGTCGCCACACTAGATGCAAGGACTCTATGCTACTTTTTACATGGAATTAAGTAGCGTCCATTTCATTAAACTCCATCGACGATGGACTTCCCCTTCATAGATCATACAAAACATGTGACAGGATGGTAGGATGCTCTGCAAAGTGCAACTACTTAAATTAAAACAACAAAAGTGAACAATCCATTTAATTAAGAAGGCCACTTATTGAATTAAAAAGACAGTCAATATAAATGGAGTTAGCAAGGAGTTTGCAAACCTTTATATGGGCATTTTGCACATTGCCCGATTATGGCATGTGCCCGTGCAACGTGAACATCGTGTGACAACTCTTTCTCTAACCTGTGTTTTAATAGACAATGCAGGCTTCATAAGGGAATGTCAAGAACGGTAGCAAAGATAAACATGAAGATAGTTATAATCGTTTACCGTAAACTCTCCACGAGATGGAATTCGTTTCTTCTTTGGGTGCCGAGGTGGCCTGCGAGTAATGGGGGGGGAATAACATCAAAGAGCCTACGGGTTCTGGTACTGGACAAGCTTCTCAAACATCAGGGACGGGTTTAATAGAATTTTTGTAGGACATCTGCCACTGGTTTACCGAGTACACTGGCGCTATAATCCCCTGAATTGGGAGCCCTTCTGCAACAGCTGCAAAGATTGCATGATCGCAAAGTAGTCGCAATAAATCAAATGCTCTACAGGAACAAGTTCTGTCTACAAGTTTCACATAATGGGATACCTCCCCGTTCCCGGCAACCTGGTACTCGCTTGACCCCAAACCTGACAGACTTTTCAAAGTTCTGGTGGATCACTTGCCTCAGCTTTGGTGGGAGTTTGGAGGTTCCAGACCTACCCGCTTCACGACGCATTGCAAACCAACTCATAAGTGTGGTATGGATAAACTCGAGGAGGGAGATTATTGGTAATTCACGAGTTTCCTTTAGTACGACATTTAAAGACTCTGCCACATTTCTTGTCATCTCGTTGTCATCACGTTGTAGCGCTCCCCCAAAAAGTAATCTCTATTCCCTTAAGGTAGGCTGCACATGGTTGAGAAGTCTTTATGATTTCATTGAAATAGG
Source organism: Camelina sativa (assembly GCF_000633955.1). Lineage (NCBI taxonomy): Eukaryota > Viridiplantae > Streptophyta > Magnoliopsida > Brassicales > Brassicaceae > Camelina > Camelina sativa. The sequence continues at coordinate 16,690,836 of NC_025694.1, read as the reverse complement.
TGTTAGAGTCACATATGCGAAATGCTCTAGCCGCACGGGAGACGTGAAACAGTAGGTTTTTCTTCTTGAACTTAAACGCATTCCGCTGAAGGTGGACAACACAGGCGCCATGCCTTGCTCGTGGGTAAACCTGCCAAGTATTATGAAAAAATAACGTTTTATTGAAATGTACCACGATACTATATGGTATTAAACCTAATAGTCCATTGTAACATGCTATTATTTAAACATCCACGCGATAACGTATTATCTACCAGAGTTTACGCTAACAAACACAATTGTGTAAGCAATGAAAATTTAAAATACATACCCTTCTAAGACATGTGTAAATTGAGGAGTGTCTGTCGGAGACAAATGTGAGTGTCTTCCCGTCTGGTATTGCAGTGATCAAGACCCAAAAAAACAATTCCCATGTGTCGTCGTTCTCTTCATCAACCACCCCAAATGCAATCGGGAAAACTTGAAAGTTTGCGTCCTGGAAGCTGGCTGTTAACAAACAACCTTTATATTTCCCTTTGAGATGAGCTTCATCAAGGACAATGACAGGCTTCATAAACTGAAAACCTTCCACAGATGCCACAAATGCTACGAATAAGTATTTAAACCTATGCATACCATTTGCATCAACCTCTGTTTTTAGGTCAACAATCGAGCCCGGGTTCGCCATTTGAAGGAGGTGTAGGTACGTTGGCATTAAGGCGTAGCTGTTTTTGGATGGACCCTGCGCCCCCTCCAATGCCACCTTGCGAGATTTCCAAGCTTTCCAATAAGAAATCCTAACTGAATGTTCCGCCATTAGAAGTCGTTGTAGATATATCTCCCATGGACCTCTGGCATTGCCCTCCTATTTGGCTTTCATAATGCTACCAATGACCTGTGTTGTTGCTTTTTTTGTGGTAGTGTCTCCTTACTTCAACGGTACAGGTATGTTATAGTGAAGCTCCTCTTATCTAGTAATTGTGACTGTCCTCCATCTTCATAATATAAACCCTCCAAGGGAAAGAATCGGAAACACATGTGAGTATCAGTCTCTGCTTGTCAGAGTGGTCCCAACAAAAATGGAATTTTTGGTTGATTGCGTGGACCACAAGTTTTACATTGCAGTCTTGTTTGTTTTTAAACACACGTCCAACAAACAGTTCATCACCTTCGTACAAAACGTCACATATAGCTAGCTCCATTCCCACACGACCTGAAGAACATGAACATATTTAGAAACGATTGTTTTGGAACATGGGTTATAGTTTTTGAAGGTTTATTCAATAATCACATGTTATTGTTGTGTACTAGACGTGTTGCAACTAACATGACATACCTTCTTCGTTTTGTTCATCTAAGGTTGGAGCCGCGTCTCTGTTGAACGAAGCGAAATTTAAGCACATATCTTCAAGGGCTTCCTGCAATGGGATGCGCAGATCTAGTCCTTCTCCTAGTGGACCATCCATGTAGTTTGCATGCAGACAAAAAAAAGGGCACACGTTAAGCGTATCTGCTGTTAGTGGCCCCTCGTCTTCTGATATAGTTCCAGCATCACTGTATGAGGAGGATGATAGTTCATCGTCCGAAATATTAATATCCAGGATGTAGAAGTTCCTTCGTAAATCAGCGGCCTCTCATTCCTCTTTGTCCTCCTGTATATAATAGTGTTCATGTTAGAAAGGACCAAAATTTGTAAAAAACATTTGACGCATCATTTCTACATTTCAGTAACAATTACCTCAAGTGACGTGTGTATAATGACAGCGTCTATAGTTGTTTGAATTTGAGGAAGATTATTATGATGACTCCCCAACAGTCTCAAAGCCTTGTTGACTATCCGCTAGCCAACATCGTACAGCCTCTTCGTCCATCAGTTTACGCCATAGAAACGATTCATAGTTAGGCAACTCCCTGTTTGGTAGTGTTTCGTCGTCACTAGTTATTGGTGTTATGCATTTATCTGCGAGGCCAGTAGTTGGTACTCCACTCTTAGTGGCGTAGTAGTTGACACTTCCTAAGGCTAGAGGTGATACAAATAGGTGCATATAGTCAAGATCGTTTTGGATTGCTAAAAAAAACAGACATATTGTCGTCTATTGTTATTGCGACATGTCGTGTCCTCTCCCCGAACCCCACTTGCACGCCCATCCATTCTGGCCACTGATAGGAGAGGTGTAGTTGGGAGTAACCGTACTCCAGTCCGTATGCCCGTCTAATCAGCTCTCGCACCTTAATAAGCTTATAACGTTCTCTGATGGTCAACCTCCTCACCGAGTTTTGATGGTTTGCTATGAAGACCCAAGTTCCATCTGCTCCGATTGCCCAAGTACCACTGACGACCTTTGACGTCGCGGTCTGCGCTGATCTCTGTTATAACAACCATGCGTACCTACGTTAGTGGAGGGGATGTATTAACTGTTTAGATAACAATAAACTACAAAGACAGGGGAATGTACTAAAAAAAGCAAGACATCTACGAAGGATATTGTGGGTCTATCCACAGACCTTTGACTGTTGCAACACTTGTTGTTGTTCTCTAAACTTGCTGTTTTAAGTTAGGGAAATATTGTTCTGCGTACATGTGTCTTGGCTTCCTATTTTATAGAGGTTATACGGGGATATAAGCATATATCAACAGTAATTGTAGATATTTTTGACAACAGTAACATATTGTTTTACAACCACTCAAGTTTAACCGTAATCATTATCGTACACCCCTACGAGGCCGTTGAGTAGTCATACGTCTGTTAGTCGTTTTATTATGTATATGTGTTTTTTATTAAACACTTGCCGTATTAGTTAAAACCACATGCTGTCATAACAATAGATAGCAGATGTGTGAACATGTATTTTTGTAAAACTCAGATATATATCGTTATGGGAGGATATTTCCTATTACCGTGTTCCCCCCTCCCCCATGCTGCATTGGAGCGCAAATAACGCTGACCCAGCATTAAATGCACTAGATACATATCTAACTTTCCCTTTCAAGAAACATTTCCTGTCTTATCAGTTACATGTCAACTTGCAAACTAATGATGACAGTTATTTTTATAAATCCCATTGTTTAATTTCCTAACACATAAAGTGAAGAGGCTTGTATCTTCATAATTCTAGAATGTACATCATAGAACATCGGTCGACGCCATAAGCATGCATTGGTCGATGCAGTGTGTGTACCAGTCGATGCAAGTGTAGTTGATGCAAGCTTGTGTCGGTCAATGCAACCTAAGCTGATGTCGTTTGATACAGTGTTGGTGTCGGTCGATGCGTAGTCCTGGTTTTTTTATTGTTGGTTGTTGGTTGATGGTTAGAGATGTCTATATTGCTTGTGTGTATAGCCCAGTAGATGAGAGAATTGCCTTACTAAGTGTTAATAAAATACTCATGCAACTCAATTTGTGTTTGTGGTGAAGGTAAAGGCAAAATGTGATCGTGGAATCAAGACAATGAATAGGAGGATATTCTAGGGACTCGATTGGTTATTGTCTGGCATTGCTAGGTTGCTAGAGTTGGGTCATTAGAACATTGTTAGGTTGATGGTTCTATGTTTCTCCGCTGTTTGGTTATATGGATATTTGCTAGACTTTATATATTTGTTATTAATTATTGGATGTTTATTGCTTTAATGTTATGGTTTATGTTATCCGCTATTGTGTGATTGCGGTTAGGTGGCTAGTGGATATGGGACCACTAGTTGTAGAGTAATTATTATTATTATTATTATTATTATTATTATTATTATTATTATTATTATTATTATTATTATTATTATTATTATTATTATTATTATTATTATTATTATTATTATTATTATTATTATTATTATTATTATTATTATTATTATTATTATTATTATTATTATTATTATTATTATTTATTATTTATTATAAAAAAACGGGTCCGGTCGTTTCAGTTTGGTATCAGAGCCATTACGATTCTAGGTTCTGGTTCACTAGGCTTTGTGTTGTAGATGTTTGGGACTTGCATGCTTGAATTGATTATGTGAGTTAGTCAATTGTGTGTGGCATGGAGTCCTAGAACATCCTATTCGAGCCTACTGTGGATTCCACAGTGACTTATGTTTTGTGTTGTGGTTAAATTGCTTGTTTAGCCTTCTGTTCATGGAAGTGAAGATGGTTAGAGAGGATGTTGTTGCTGGTCGTGGTCGTGGATGCGGACGTGGTCGTGGTAGGGGCAGAGCCCCAACATTTAGTGATATTGTGGACCAGAGTGTGACAGTTGAGGGTGTTGGCGAGTCGCAGGGCCTTTAGGAGGGATCCATGAGTGTGGCCGGTGGGGAAGGTGTTTGTCCTCGAGTGGCTGGACTGTGTTGGTCCCCAGTAGCCAGTGGCTGCAGATGTGGGAGCACATGGTCGTTATGTGTCTATGCTGAGGGAGATGCGTAGTTTTCGGGTGGTACAGACCCTACCGTTGCAGATGCGTGGAGGATGAATGTGAAATGTAACTTCCAGACGCTCAGATGTCCTAAGGAGTTTTGGGTGGACATAGGGGTACACAATTTGATTGGTGATGCTCGGGTATGGTGGAGAACAGTGGCCGCTAGGAGAGTGCAGAGGGAGATGTCTTTGGCTGACTTCGTCTTGGAGTGGTCTTTGTGGCGGTCCTTCGGGACATGTGGCCTGTTGAGGAAATCCTTCGAGATGAGTTGTCTTCGTGACGGTTGTTCGGGAAGTATGGTCTTCGTGACGGTCCTTCGGGACAAGTGGTCTTTGTGACGGTCCTTTGGGACGAGTGGTCTTCGTGACGGTCCTTCAGGACAAGTGATCTTTCCGACGGTCATGTTGAGGAAATTTGTTTGGCCTTGGTGGTGGTCATGTTTAAGACATTTGTTGGCCTAGGTGTCGGTCCGGTTTAAGACATTTGTTTGGCCTTTGTGGCAGCTCTTGGGGAATGTATATGATCCTTGTGTGCTCATGAGGTATTCCAGTGAGGGGATATGTCGTTAGTAAGATATTACATTGTCTTACGCGAGCCACGGGAAGGAAACCTGGTTAGGGATAGGACTTAGACATTGACGTTGTCTTACGCGAGCCACAGGAAGGAAACCTGGTTAGGGATAGGACTTAGACGGGTTCAGAATTGTTTGCTCGCGACTCTTGGGGACCTTAGTTCTCCTAGTACTGCCATATTCTGAGAATTTGTGGCTTGAGAGTATGGTTGGTATATCGACTTCGGATGACGATCCGGGGGCAAGTTGTAGGGTGGCAACCCGAGAGACAAATATTGTACTTCCTTAAATATTTGACATGCAGGCTTAGGCCCGATGAGGAGCCAACATTATGGCATGAAGGATTAGGCCTGATGAGGAGCCAATAAAACTCAAGGTTAAGGCCTATGAGTAAAGGAAAGTCCAAAAGTCGAGAGAAAATAATGCCTGAAACGTGAGTCTATCTCCTAGAGGTGACCTTCGTCGATCGGTCGGAGGTAGTGCGGGCCATGGAGACGGTTGCACATGAGTCCTTGATTGATGGTTGTTCGAGATTCGAGGACAAATCTATGTTGGTGGAGGAGAATTGTAACATCCACGAACCGGAATACCGGTATAAGGGATGCATCGATCGATGCAAGGTTGGTTTTGTGCGGACGAATTTAAGTTAAGCTTTGGGTTTTGGGTTAGGAAAACCCTGGGAAACGTGTATAATAGGGGTTTGTCGTGTTTTGGCTGAGGTTTGGCCGTTTTGGGGAGAAAAGGAAGAGAGGAAAGAGTTTTTGAGTGTTCTTGAGGTTCTTGGGAGATTGGAATCTGTTTCTGTAGAGCTCTGTAGTTGGGATCGTCGTAGGAGCTTCCTGGAAGTGTTCTTTTCTTGTTTATGGTTAAGATTCGTGTCTGGCAAAGGGAAGTGCATGACCATGACTTATCTAAATTGGAGATGTCTCTCATCTGCTTGTTTATGTGTTGTTTGGCTTGTTAGAATTTGATATGGGACTTTGTGAAGCTTTCTTGTGGCTTGGGATCGAGTTTTGTGTTTGTAGGAACAAAGATCCGGTGAGAAGCTTCGGGGAAAAACGATGCTCGGCAAGCGCATCGGTCGATACACTTTGTACATGTGGAGGCATCGGTCGATGCAGTGTGCATGTCTGTCGATGCAAGCTTTTGTCGGTCGATGCAACCCCAGCTGCTGTCGGTCGATGCAGTGTTGGTCTCAGTCGATGCATAGTCTTGTGATGTTCATATATTTTACCATGTTTTCCCTTAATTTATTCACATCTTTTGCATCTTTTGCTAGCCATTTTCATCATTATTGTGTAGCTTTAGGACTAATCATGCATTAGAGTTTAGTTGCATTGCATTTGCATCTTTTCATGCATAAACAGGTGATTTTGGAGCTTAAGGAGCATGGAAACAATCCTGAGGAGAAGTGAAGCAATCTTGAAGGGAAAGCAAGAGAGTTAAGGCTGAAGAACCAAGGTCCAGAGTCCAACTCGACCAAGCACTCGACCGAGTGGGTAGATGGACTCGACCGAGTGGAGTGTGCACGAGAGAAGCCAGCTCGACCATGGACTCGACCGAGCACTGGTCGAGTTGACCGAGCCGTTGACTACTTTGACTTTTTCTATTTTTAGGGCTTCCACCTCCTCACCTATATAAGGCCTTGTACCTGCAGCCACCAAAGAGTGCAACTTTTTAGATATTCCCTAAACCTAGTTTTTACCTTTTTTAGTTTTATTCCTTTTGCATTTTTATTTTTAAGATCTTGTACTTCTTCAAAAAAGAAGACTAGATTCTTATATTTTGTTGGTTCTATAACTTTCAAGATATTGAGAATTTGAGTTTCATCCTTTCATCAATATTGAAGATCTTTGTTTAATCTTTCTAATAATGCAAGTTTCAATATTTTCTGGGTTTTTGACTTTGATCACCATGTATTGTTGTGAGTAGTTTCCTTAGGATCTTGAGGATGGGTTAGGATGGATTGATCTTGTGGTTTGTGTGACTTGGTCAAGCTTGATTGTTGTAGATCTCTTCTAGGGTAGATGATCTTAATGCTGATTCTATATCTGAGAGGGTAGAGTCTGATTTCAAGCTTCTTAGCATCACACCAATGTTTAGGAAGCATAGATAAGGCTAGATCTAGAGCTTACCATTAGGCTTGCTAAGAGATTAGAGGTCTTGTTTGGTTTGAGATGTATTGCTTAATGCCTGCTTGTGTAGATTCTTTACTGTGTGAGAACAAGTCTAGAATTGCATAGGTTTGATTGTTTCTTGACCATGAGAGTGGGAGAAACTTGTCTTAGATTAATATGTCTAGAGGTTAGCTCAAAGTTTGCTTGAGATTTGTTGACCAAGTTAGATAACCACAATGATTAGTCCATCCCATGAATCCATCCTCAGGACCTTCTTTGTTTATTGAAATCTTAGTCTTAATCCTGTTGCTTGCTTGTTGTTTGATTGGATTTAGCATTACTCTGTTTTTATTGCATTGCTCTGTTTCTGCGTCTAGTCTAGCTCGACCACCCACTCGACCTACACTCGGTCGAGTGCTGCTCGAGTTCATCCCCAGAACTCTGTGTCTATGATTTGTGTTTGTCTTGTTTCATTCCTGTTTCATTCCAGTTGCATACATTTAGTTTTCAGTTCATTAATTATCTTGCATTAGTTCATTAGTAGTAGTCTCTGTTTCTGTTCTTGCTTTATCACTGTTTCAATCATTCAGTTTCATTTGCATCTAGTTGTTAGTTCTTGTAGTTTATTTTCTGCATTTTACATTTTCTTCCTAGGATTGTTAGTGACAAACAATCTTTACATTTGTCTTAACTTAGATTCATATGCATATCTTAATTGTTCACAAACACTCATTTAGGATTGATACCTCTTGTACTGCAATAGCATAAGGGGAATTGAAACACCCATCCATCATTCCATTCATATCTCACCATTGCATACATCATCATTCACACCACAATATAAATCTTGTTTCAATTTGGCGCCGTTGCCCATTTGAGTGTGTTTTTGTGACATTTAGGATCCATATTAGTCTAAGATTAAGTTCTTTTATACGCTTGTGAGGTTGCTGTACTCGAATCTTCTGTTTCTGGGTTGAAGTTCCATTTCAGGTACCACTCGACCAGTCACTCGACCACCACTCGACCGAGTCGTGATCGAGCACCTGCTCGAGCCAGAAGCCGGATCTCTATAACCATCATTTTCCAGTCGACTTGACCTCCTACTTGAGCCTGTGCTCAGTCGCTTGCCTAGCAAAAATCGTTTGTGTCTGTTAATGCACACAAGGTCTAAAGGAAAGGACAATCTTCTTAGGCCTATTGACAACATCAACAACAAGACCAAGAGTTTAGGAGCTAAGCAAAGGAGAGTTGTTCAGCAACAACAAGAGGTTATAGTAGCTATGGATCAACAGGATCAGGTTCAGAGACCAAGGAACATTGGTGCTGGAGATGCACCCAACACTCACAACCAAAGAGCTGGCATTGTGCCACCAACTGTTGCCAACAACAACTTTGAGATCAAGAGTGGATTGATCTCAATGATTCAGGCCAATAAATTCCATGGATTGCCTATGGAGGATCCACTAGATCATCTTGATGAGTTTGACAGAATCTGTGGTCTTACCAAGATCAATGGAGTAAGTGAAGATGGTTTCAAGCTGAGGTTGTTCCCTTTCTCACTTGGGGACAAGGCTCATTTATGGGAAAAGACTCTCCCTACTGGTGCAATCACTACTTGGGATGCATGCAAGAAGGCTTTCTTGGCCAAGTTTTTCTCCAATGCTAGGACAGCAAGACTAAGGAATGAGATCTCTGGATTTGCTCAAAGGAGTAATGAAAGCTTTTGTGAAGCTTGGGAGAGATTCAAGGGATACCAAACTCAGTGTCCTCACCATGGTTTCAGTGTGGAGTCTTTGTTGAGCACATTGTATAGAGGAGTGCTTCCCAAGTTCAGAATGCTTCTTGATACAGCCTCCAATGGAAACTTCCTCAACAAGAATGTGGAAGAAGGCTGGGAGTTAGTAGAGAACCTTGCACAGTCTGATGGGAACTACAATGAGGACTATGACAGAACCATAAGGTCATCATCAACTGATCAAGAAGACAAGTACAAGAAGGATCTGAAAATGGTGAATGAAAAGCTTGATAGGATCTTGCTAAGTCAGCAAAAGTCTATTCACTTTGTTAGTGAAGAGGAGCCTCCAGTTCAAGAGGGAGAGAATGAGTTTGCTGAGTTATGCTATATGCAAAACCAAGGAGGCTTCAAGGGTTATAACCAAGGAGGGTTTAGGAACAATAATCTGTCCTATAGGAGCACAAATGTGGCCAACCCACAAGATCAAGTCTACCCTCCTCAACAGCCTCAACAGCACCAAAACTATGTCCCCAAACAACAGCAACAGGTGTTCCAGCCCCAGTTGTGTCCCCCACCAGGGTTTCAGACTAACCAAGGCCAGGAACAAGACCTTAGAGCCATGGTACAACAGCTGTTGATTGGTCAAACACAAGGGAAGATAGAGGAAGCCAAACAGTTTGCTGAGCTAAACCAAAGGCTCACATCTCAATACAATGATCTGAATATGAAGTTTGAGGGTCTGAATTCCAGAGTTAAGTACATGGAGAGTAACATAGCCTCTTCTTCAGCTCCAAAACCCAACCAACTCCCTGGAAAAGCTGTCCAAAATCCAAGGGAGTTCACAGCCAAAGCCATTCAAGTTCATGAGGAAGAAGCCACTGAGGACAGTGCAGTTCAAGTTTGGGGGAATTCATTAGTTACTGAAGCCCCAAGTGATGTTTGTAACAAGCAATTGGAGCTCGCACCTGAGCTCGACCATGGACTCGAGCAGCCACTCGACCGAGTGCATGCTCGAGTGGTCGATCGAGCTGGACAGTCCGAGGCTGACAAACCTGCCAAGTACATTCCTCCTGCCTACAAGCCTCCACTACCTTTCCCAGGATGTTTCAAAGCACAAAAGATTAAGGAGCTTAGGGAAATCATTGAGAGAAAGGAGATGATGGCTAGGCAACAAGAAGAAGAGAGGGTTTTAAAGGAAGAAGCTGTGGTTGAGGAAGTGTTGGCCATACAAGAGATCACCATTGCTTACCAAGAAGAAGAGAGAGGACCTGCCTTGGAACAGTATGATCCATATCCTCTCTACAAAGACTTTTTGCTTGATTTGTCAAAGAAGAAGGCTGAAGCTCAAGATGAGAAGGATCTTGAGGACCTTGGAGGAGTTATCATTCCAATCAAGCTTAAGGATCCAGGTCCATTCTATCTGCCTTGCACACTTAGCTATCTTCACTACAACCAATGCCTTTGTGATTTGGGAGCTTCAACAAGTGTGATGCCATACTCCATAGCACAAAAGCTTGGGAGAACTGATTTCAAGTCCACCAACCTTCATATATGTTTAGCTGATGGGTCAAACAAGGAGATAGTTGGAAGGTTGGAGAATGTCCCAGTCAAGATAGGGAAGGCAAGGGTTCACACTGATTTTGTGGTGTTGGAGATGGACAAGGAACCTGAAGATCCAATCATTCTTGGAAGGCCATTCCTAGCCACTGTTGGAGCAGTTATTGATGTCAAAGAGGGTCTTGTGACCTTGAACATTGCTGAAGATATAGCCATGAAGTTTAACATCTATAACCCAACCAACCTTCCTACCATTGATGATCAACCTTTTACTATCAAGGACAAAGGAGGTCAAGAAGGTTCAAGTGGTGAAGCAACTCCAAAGGCTAAGCTCTCCTTTCAAGATGATTCTGTGGAAAAGCTTAAGAGGTCAGTTCAAGAGTTGACTAGTATGGTTGAGGATCTTCAAGTAAAGCTGAACAAGAGGTCTTTGAGGAAAGCAAGACCAAGGCTCAAAATCAAGAAGAAATATGGTTTGTGTGCTAAGGGTGAGGTGATCAAGGATCAACTTCACAGTGACCAAGAGGTTCCAGGGAGGATTTCATCACCTCCTTGGTATCTAGATCAAGTCTAAGAAGGAAATCAAAGTCAAGCTTAGTGACTTTAAACAAGCTCACTAGGGAGGAAGTCCCTAAGGTATCCTTTGTAAATATGGTTTAATTTGTTAGTAGTTTTGATGTGTTTTCTTTTTTGTTTTTGTTGGACATGCTTTTTATTAAGAATGTACTTGTGTAAGAAGAGATTTGGACTTGGGCAAGGAGGTTCGCAAGCCCACTCGACCAGGCCACGAGAGGTACTCGATCGAGCTGGGTAAGGATTAAGGCCCATTTGGTTTCCAAAGCTTCTAGAACGATCGAGTGGAGGGAGAAAAGGAAGAAAAATTTTGAAATTTCAAATTGGTCAAGGAGCTCGACCACGTGCTGGTCGAGTGTGGGGTCGAGTGGTAGCCAAAAAGCAGGTCAAAGATTCCCATTTCAAATTTGAATGGTATGGACGCTCCACCCTTGTCTCCTTGTCCCCTTAGCTTCTTTATATACTCCTAGCACGAGATCATACCTCTCACACTCTCTCATTTGCTCAAAATATCTAAATTCAAGCTTTAAAGTCTCTCTCAAGTTCATCTTTTGCTCAAAGCTTAGTTCTTTCTAGTTTTTGGGTCACTAACCTATTAACTTTAAGCTTTGAGTTTATTCCTCTCAGTTTTTGTTCAAAAATGTCTTCCAAGATCACTAAGAAGTCCAAGCAAGCAGCTGCAATCTCTAAGGGTCGTCATGATGTTGATTTAGAATCAAGAGAGGATGCTGGAAGGTCCACTCGACGTCCCACTCGAGCATGCACTCGACCGAGTGGCCGTCCGAGTGATCGACCGAGCCAGCGTGCGAGTTCCAGAAACCCAGCTGTTGAGGAAGATCCTGAGAGAACTGAATCAGAGGAGGAAAGGGAGCCAACACTCAATGAGTTTATGAGGAGAGCAAGGGCCAAAGGAAAGAGGCCAGCTGTTGAGGTTGAACAAGAGGGGAGTGAAAGTGAGAGTGAGGAAGAAGAAAGTGAGGAAGAAGAACTAATGGATGATGGAGAAGCTGAGTCTTGTGGATTGTCAAAGAAGCAGCTTTATGATGCTTTCATGAGGATGGAGTTCTTGGGAACCAGATATCCACATAAGGAGACCATGGAGAAGCTTGCCATTGATGAAGATGTGGAGTGTCTCTTTGAGAAGAGCAGCCTTACCAAGTTCATGGGGCTTTGTATGGAGGGGTATAGAGAGGAAAGCTGTGAGTTCCTAGCCACTGTCAAGCTGCACACATATGTGAGGAAGGATGCTGTAGTAGGAGCTGGTCACATTTCTTTCACAATCAAAGGGAAGAAGCATGAGCTCTCAATGAAGAAGCTGGCTGATGTGTTTGGTTTTGAGGTTGGGAGCAATAGGAGCTTGATGGTTCCAAGAGAAGAACTGTATGCTGTGTGGGAAACCATTGGGGATAACAAGCTCTACTCATCCTCCAACTCCAAGAGCTCAAGGATTAGGAGCCCAGTCTTGAGGTACTACCACAAAGCTCTTGCCAACACCTTCTTTGCTAGGAAGGAAACTGGAAACATCAATGAGGGAGAGCTAAAGATGATTGACTTGGCTCTCAATGGAGTTCTTCTTCAAGCAAGGAATGGAACCATCATCCTTGGTAGCACTGTGGAGACTGATCTTGCAATGGTGCTGATAGACCATATGATATATTTGAGAAGTTGGGTAGGCAAGCTTGAGAACAAGGGTTCAAGAGGAGCACTTACCATTGGAGGCATCATTACTCCAATTCTTCAAGCTGCTAACATTCCACTTAGAGGAGAAGGGGTCTCACCAAGATGGATTGATTCCAGCTACCTAACCTCTACACTCATCCTAGCCAAGGAGATGCATCAAGGAAACCATATCTTTAACTTTGAGCTGCCAACAGTTGGGAAGAAACAAGTGATCCTACCAAACAAAGAGCTCACTACCATTCAAGAAGGAGCCAACATTGATTTTTGGCCAGCTGATGAGTACTTATTTGATGGAGTAGTACAGCCTAGAGTTGATGCAGTTGGAGATGTAGAGATGGGTGATGGAGAGGAGCAGTTCTACTTTGAGAACTATGAGCCCAATCCAAGGGATAGTAGAGGAGTGAGAGAGCATAGCAAGAGGTTGACATTGCTGCAAAAGTGGAACAAATGGCATGGGAAGAGGTTTGACAAGCTCAAGAAGAAGGTGACCAACATGGCTAAGTCCATTAGAGGCCTGAAGAAGGAAGTTGCTGACTTGAAGAGTGGAAACTCTTCACCAACTCCATCAAGCCCTTTGAGGAGGAGTGGCTCAACTAGAGCACTTTCAAGAGTTGCAAACCCTGTGGAACCAGCTAGGGCTTCAATGTATGAGCCAAATCAGAGGAAGAGGAGCTCAAGTACCCGAGAACAACAGTTTTCGAGGCACTCGACCGGGTCACTCGAGCACCCACTCGACCGAGCACCTTGGAGCCACTCGACCGAGTTCCAGCCTAGACCACCATTTGGCTTCCCACCTCCAGCTGCTTATCCAGGCTATCCAGGTTACCCCCCCATACCACCCCAATACTTTATGGATCCAGCACAATACCATCAGTACCAGCAGTACCAGACTCAAGATATGGAGACTCGCGGTCCAGCTCGACCCCCCCACTCGGACATGCACTCGACCGAGTCACGGTCGATTGGCATTGTCGAGCTGCCCCAATCACCTTCCTCCAGTCACCAGCAGGACCCCAGCTACACCTTTGATAGTATGCAGGAGGATGTGGACAGCTTCTTCTCCAATCCTTGAGGTAACATTATCACCTTACCATTGTATATACCATAGCATTTCATATGTTGTGTTTTGTTTTAAGTCTTGAATCCTCAAGCAAATTTCTTTCACACAAGGGACTGTGTGATTTAAGTTTGGGGGAGGGTTTGAGATAGCATTTGATGTTGTGTTTTGTGTTCTTATTTCAAATTTTTAGCATAATCATATTAGTATTTGCATAGCATCTAAGGCATAGAAAAACCCTAAAAATTTGAAATTTTTTTTGCAAAAATGTTTATAAAAAAGGAGTGTTCATGTAGTTTGCATTGCATATTTAAGTATTTTGTTTATCATATAGGACTGTTTGCATTAGGGATCTATGATGAGTTTTTCCTTGTTAGCTTGCTTAATTCACTAGACTAGGATCAATGCCCAAGTTAATAGTACTTTGATGCTAGTTGAGTGGTTAGAAGCATAAGATTGAACCAAGCCTTGAATTCCTGAATTGCATTTGGTCTAAATTGAAGCATGTTGTGATTTGATGCCATTTCCTATCTATAAGAACCTAATATTGACTGTTAATTATCAATGTATGCATTGCTTTAAACTCATGGATACCATATACATATTTGGATCATCTTCTTCCTTTTTACCACTCTTGTTGATCCAAGTAGCTGATTTCCTCATTAAGAATCAGTTCCCCTACCCCTAAACCAAACCTTCTTTCAAGCCATGTTTATTCTTGTGTGTGTGAGGCCTATTTTTGGGATTGAGCTTGGTAGAAAGTGTTAGGTTTGAACTGACAAGAGTAAAGCCTTGTGTAGTTCTAGTTTGCATTTTTCAAACTAGATAGGACTAGGTGGTTCACTTGTTGGGTTTGGGACTTGGCTATTATGAAAAGAAAAGAGGAAAAAGAGAAAGAAAAGGTTAGAGTCTTTAGGAGGGGAATGTGTTTAAGAAAATTTAAAGTCTAGTGAAAGAATGGGAAGAATAAGGTTGTTTAAAGATGGTTCTAGTTAAAGAAAAGAAAGAAAGAAAAGAGAAGTCTAGCAAAATGCTTATATGTCTTAAGAATAAGAAGAAAAGAGAACCATAGCAAATAAGTAAGAATCCCCCATTCCACTAGAAAGATCAAATAAGAAACCTCTCCTAAGACTTTAAAACCAAAAGAGAAAAGGGTGAAAAAGAAGAAAAGAAGTTAAAGGGTAGCACTAGGACCAATTGGGTTTAGATTGATAGGATAAACACTTTGGGTGCCTTTGGGTAGACAAGGTTTTGTTCTTGTATGTGTCTAAGTGTTCTTACCTTTAGCATTCTTCTAAAGCTCAATTCATTTTTTATGAGAGAACCTTGATATTGATAAGCCCTACTCTAAAAAGAGACCATCATTGTCTCTAAACCTTTTACTGCCAAGCCAAATGAGTTTAAGCATTGCATAGAATTGATTCATGTTCTTGATTAATGAATGTTAAAGGAAATGGTTGATTTGAATGCATGTGGATGTCTAAGGCTCAAATCAGTGAAGGTTGTGATATGCTTGTCTAAAGTCTTTAAGTATAGCTCATTCAACTTGCATCATAGTACTAGTAACTTGGACATTGATTCTAGATAGTCTATTTGCAAGCTTTAGGAGCTGAGATCCCACTTTCAAACCTCATCTACCTTCTTATGTCTTGTTTATTTGCTTGAGGGCAAGCAAAGACTAAGTTTGGGGGTGTTGATGTTCATATATTTTACCATGTTTTCCCTTAGTTTATTCACATCTTTTGCATCTTTTGCTAGCCATTTTCATCATTATTGTGTAGCTTTAGGACTAATCATGCATTAGAGTTTAGTTGCATTGCATTTGCATCTTTTCATGCATAAACAGGTGATTTTGGAGCTTAAGGAGCATGGAAACAATCCTGAGGAGAAGTGAAGCAATCTTGAAGGGAAAGCAAGAGAGTTAAGGCTGAAGAACCAAGGTCCAGAGTCCAACTCGACCAAGCACTCGACCGAGTGGGTAGATGGACTCGACCGAGTGGAGTGTGCACGAGAGAAGCCAGCTCGACCATGGACTCGACCGAGCACTGGTCGAGTTGACCGAGCCGTTGACTACTTTGACTTTTTCTATTTTTAGGGCTTCCACCTCCTCACCTATATAAGGCCTTGTACCTGCAGCCACCAAAGTGTGCAACTTTTTAGATATTCCCTAAACCTAGTTTTTACCTTTTTTAGTTTTATTCCTTTTGCATTTTTATTTTTAAGATCTTGTACTTCCTTATGAAAGAAGACTAGATTCTTATATTTTGTTGGTTCTATAACTTTCAAGATATTGAGAATTTGAGTTTCAAGGTATTGTTGTGAGTAGTTTCCTTAGGATTTTGAGGATGGGTTAGGATGGATTGATCTTGTGGTTTGTGTGACTTGGTCAAGCTTGATTGTTGTAGATCTCTTCTAGGGTAGATGATCTTAATGCTGATTCTATATCTGAGAGGGTAGAGTCTGATTTCAAGCTTCTTAGCATCACACCAATGTTTAGGAAGCATAGATAAGGCTAGATCTAGAGCTTACCATTAGGCTTGCTAAGAGATTAGAGGTCTTGTTTGGTTTGAGATGTATTGCTTAATGCCTGCTTGTGTAGATTCTTTACTGTGTGAGAACAAGTCTAGAATTGCATAGGTTTGATTGTTTCTTGACCATGAGAGTGGGAGAAACTTGTCTTAGATTAATATGTCTAGAGGTTAGCTCAAAGTTTGCTTGAGATTTGTTGACCAAGTTAGATAACCACAATGATTAGTCCATCCCATGAATCCATCCTCAGGACCTTCTTTGTTTATTGAAATCTTAGTCTTAATCCTGTTGCTTGCTTGTTGTTTGATTGGATTTAGCATTACTCTGTTTTTATTGCATTGCTCTGTTTCTGCGTCTAGTCTAGCTCGACCACCCACTCGACCTACACTCGGTCGAGTGCTGCTCGAGTTCATCCCCAGAACTCTGTGTCTATGATTTGTGTTTGTCTTGTTTCATTCCTGTTTCATTCCAGTTGCATACATTTAGTTTTCAGTTCATTAATTATCTTGCATTAGTTCATTAGTAGTAGTCTCTGTTTCTGTTCTTGCTTTATCACTGTTTCAATCATTCAGTTTCATTTGCATCTAGTTGTTAGTTCTTGTAGTTTATTTTCTGCATTTTACATTTTCTTCCTAGGATTGTTAGTGACAAACAATCTTTACATTTGTCTTAACTTAGATTCATATGCATATCTTAATTGTTCACAAACACTCATTTAGGATTGATACCTCTTGTACTGCAATAGCATAAGGGGAATTGAAACACCCATCCATCATTCCATTCATATCTCACCATTGCATACATCATCATTCACACCACAAAATAAACTTGTTTCATCTTGGTTTGTTATAGTTGGTTGATGGTTAGAGATGTCTCTATTGCTTGTGTGTATAGCTCAATATATGGGAGAATTGTCTTACTGAGTGTTTATAAAATACTCATGCATCTCAATTTGTGTTTGTGGTGCAGGCAAAGGCAAAATGTGATCGTGGAATCAAGGCAATGAAGAGGAAGATGTTCTAGGGACTCGATTGGTTGTTGTCTGGCATTGCTAGGTTGCTAGAGTTGGGTCATTAGAACATTGCTAGGTTGCTGGTTCTGTGTTTTTCCGCTAATTAGTTAATGGATATTTGCTAAACTTTATATACTGGTTATTAATTATTGGATGTTTATTGGTTTAATGTTATGATTTATGTTACCCGCTGTTGTGTGATTGTGGTTAGGTGACTAGTGGATATGAAACCATTAGTTGTAGAATATTTATTATTATTATTATTATTATTATTATTATTATTATTATTATTTATTAAAAAAACGGATGTGGTCGTTTCACCTTCATCCGTCAATTTAATAACTCGCACAGATTCATTGTTTAGTTGCAGGACCCCTAAATATTTGAGAACTTTACCAGGACCGAGTCGATTCCTAATTCTTATCATGTTTTCCTTGCAAACTTCATTTATTTCAAAATAAATAGCAGTAACTATCATGAAAAATATTAAACGTTATGAACATCTTTTTGTGTGGGAAACACTTAAAAAAAAAAGCAAAATTCAGTAAACAATCTATGTATAGGATTAACTAAATTTATACATAACCAAGAACAAATTAGACCTTTCGTAATAAGATATTTTAGTTTCAAAGTATATGGTTCATAAACATTTCTGTTGACACAACAAATAATAAAACCATATCAATAGATTAAGAATAAAGAAACTCTTGTAATTATTTGATACAAATATGAAAAAATTTTGATTTTTAATTTCAAATTGTAATCAACTATTAGTGACAAAATATGTTCGTCATAACACATAGACATATTTTGCTACTTACAAATATACAAAATTATCACTATTTTTTACTTAAACTGGGTAACTATTGCTGTGAATTTTTACTGTTTTATAATTCAGATTGAATTGACTATATTTGAGATGTATAGGAGACAAATAAATTAGTGCTAAAAAAATTAATCACATTATTTTGCAGTTTACTAATTTAGTTTGTGAAGAACAAAATTGTCTCAAATTACGCGAATGGTTCCTGTAATTCAACTTTCTCCTATAGTGACTCATTCCATATTATTTTTTTCTTGTAGTTGTCTATTGGAAACATGATCTAAAAAATCTCTAATAGAGTAGAAATTCTTGTAAATTACAAAAATACATTTAAAGTCATATCTTAACAAAAACACAGTTATATATATATATATATATATATATATATATATATATATATTTATATATATAGTTTTTGACATTGTTATCGTGTCTTAATCAAATATAACGCTTTTTCTATGCTATTGTTGAAATGACCCGACCCGTTTTTTTAATAAATAATAATAATAATAAGAATAAAAATAATAATAATAATAATAATAAATACTCTACAGCTAGTGGTTCCATATCCACTAGTCACCTAAAAACAAACACACAACAGCAGATAACATAACCAATATCAATAAACCAATAAATAAATAGTCAATATTCAAGTATAACAATTCCAATAACCAAACATCAGGAAAACATAGAACCATCAACCTAGCAATGTTCTACTGACCCAACTCTAACAACCTAGCAATTCCAGACAACAACAAATCGAGTCCCTATAACATCCTCATCTTCATTGCCTTGATTCCACGATCACACTTTGCCTTTACCTGCACCACAAACACAAATTGAGATGCATGAGTATTTGATAAACACTCAGTGAGGCAATCCTCTCATCTACTGGGCTATACACACAAGCAATAAGATCTCTACATGCCACAATCAGCAAACAATATAAACAAACCAGGCAATATACAAAGCAACACGTCATCGTCGTAACTGAAGAAGGGTGTCGACCGATACCAGATGGTGTTGATCGACACTGACACGTGCTCGACAAATGTGAAACCCTAGTGGTGTCGACCGACACCTCCACATTGTGTCTATCGACACTTGCCAAAGTTATCGAGCCGCCACTAACTTGCCTCAAAGCTTCTCCAATCCGCTCCACGCATCCTCAGAAGCAACCCAGCCATAGCAGCCACGAAAAACCATAGAGAACTCAAAGGAAACAATCACATAAGCACCAAATCACAAAAAAACTAGAGATCTTAGCTTAGATAAGCCATGATCATGCACTCACCTCTCTGCAGGAAGATTCTGACAAATAGAAACGAATCCAACCCTTCTAGCAAGCTTCTAGTACCTTCCTAGCCTTAGATATTAGTGTCGATCGACACCCATCCCCAAAACGCACAATTCTGTTCACGGATGTTACAATTCTCCCCCATCAACATAGATTCGTCCTCGAATCTTGAACAACCATCAGCCAATGACTCCCGTGAAACCGTCTCCATGGTTCGCACTACCTCCGACCGATCTACAGAAGGTCACCTCTAGGCGATAGACTCACGCGCAAAGCATTATTTGCTCTCGACTTTTCAACTTTCCTTTACTCATAGGCCTTAGCCTTGTGTTTTTATTGGCACCTCATCAGGCCTACGCCTGCATACCATAATATTGGCTCCTCATCGGGCCTAAGCCCGCATGCCATAATATAAGGAAGTCCAATATTGTCTCTCTGGTTGCCACCCTACAGCGCGCCCCCGGATCGTCATCCAAGGTCGATATACCAACCATACTCTCAAACCACAAAGTCTCAAAATATGGCAGTACTAGGAGAACTAAAGTCCTCCAAGAGTCGCAAGCAAACAATTCTGAACACGTCTAAGTCCTATTGAAACCTATTCTTTTTTGTGGTGTGTGATGATTGATGATGGAGATGGATGCAAGGTGTTTCAATTTCCCTTATGTTGTTGTAGTATAAGAGATGTCAATCCTAAATGAGTGTTATGCAAGCAATCACGTTATGATTATTTGTCTAAGTCAAGCCAAATATGTAGGATGTTTGTCACTAACAACCTAATGATGAATGTAAAATGCAGAATGTAAAAGCTTATAAAACTAGATGCTAAAAGTAAAGAGAACATGATGATCTAAACAACAATGCAATGAAACAGAACTAGAAACTATAGTAATGCAAGTAATAAACTAATGCAAGGCAAGTAATGAACAGGAAATTAAATGAATGTAACAGAAAAACAACTAAAATGAAGCAGGAATTGAAACAGGACAAACACAAAGCATAAGCAAGAATTATGGGGATAAGCTCGAGCAAGCACTCGATCGAGTGTGCGATGGAGTACAGGGTCGAGTCGGACAAATGCGAGAAACAGAGCAATGCAAACAAAATAGAGCAAGACAAAAGTAAATCAAACAACAACCAAGCAACAAGATTTAGACTAAGAAATCAATAGACAAGGAAGGTCTTGAGGAGGGATTCATGGGCTGGACTAATGATTAAGGTCATTTAACTTGTTCAACAAATCTCAATCAACTTGAGCTAATCTCTAGACAATGATCTCCTAGAACATGTTAATCCACTCTCATGGAAAAAACAATCAAGCTCATATATTTCTAGACTTGTTCTCACAAAGCAAAGAACTTATACAAGCAAGCATTAAGCAACATATCATTTATGTCAAAAATCAAACAAGACATCTAATCTCTTAGCATGCCTAATGATAATCTCTAGATCTAGCCTTATCTTGCAACCTAGACATTGGTGTGATGCTAAGAAGCTTAAAATCAAATCCTACCCTCTCAGTTATAGGATCAGCATAGAGTACATCTAGCCTAGAAGAGATCTATAACAATCAAGCTTGACCTAGCTAAACAAACCTTAACCACAATCCAGCCTAACCCATCCTCAAGATCCTAAGCAACTACTCACAAATGCTAAACATGATGAACAAAGTCATAAACCCAGAAAATAACGAAACTTGCATCATTAGAAAGATAAAGCAGAGATCTACAATATTGAAGAAGGAATCAAACTCGAATTCTTTATACTTTGAGAGTTATTGAACAAACAAGTATGAAGAAATCTCTTGTTTTCTCCTTTAAAAGTAGAACAAAATCTAAGAAATGTAAAAAACAAAAAGCATAAATTCCCAAAAGGGTAAAAACTAAGTTTTTAGATTTTCTCCAAGGTGGCTCTCTGGTGGCTGAAGGGTACAAGGCCCTTTTATAGAAAAAGTAGTGGAAGCCCTAAAAATGCTAAAAGACAAAATAGCTAGGCGGCTCGGTCAACTCGACCTGGTGCTCGGTCGAGTGACCGGTCGAGTTGGCTCTTCTTGTGCTCCTTCCACTCGGTCGAGTCCTTCTCCGCACACGGTCGAGTGTCTGGTCGAGTGGGCGGTCGAGTGGAACTCCGGACCTTGATTCTTCACCTCTAACTCCCTTGCTTTCTTCTCTTGATAGCTTCACTCCTCTTCAGCATTGCTTCCATGCTCCTTAGGCTCCAAAATCACCTGTTTATGCAAGAAAATATGCAAATGCAATGCAACTATACTCTAATGCATGAATAGTCCTAAAAGCTATGCAAATATGGTGAAACTAGATAGCAAATGATGCAAAAGATGTGAATATATTAAGGGAAAACAGGGTAAAATATATGATGTAAGGAATGATGATGTATGGAATGATGTGGTGAATGAATGATGTAAGGAATGATGTANGTGTATGAATGAATGATGTATGGAATGATGATGTATGGAATGAATAGAAGTCAGGGTGTTTCAATTCCCCTTATGCAGTTGCAGTATAAGAGGTGTCAATCCTATCTGAGTGATTGTGAACAATCAAGATGTGCATATGAATCTAAGTCAAGCAATTGTAAAGATTGTTTGTCACTAACAATCCTATAATGAGATATGAAATGCAGAAAGTAGAAACAACTAGAACAAGATACTAAATGCAAACAAAACAGACAAATTAAAGCTATAATGAAACTAGAACAGAGATAGAAACTATGCTAATGAACTAATGCAAGACAAGTAATGAACAGGAAACTACGTGAATGCAATGGAAATGAAACAGGAATGAAACAAGACAATCACAAATCAAAAACACAAGTTCTGGGGATGAACTCGAGCAGCACTCGACCGAGTGTAGGTCGAGTACGTGGTCGAGCTAGACTTAAACGTGAAAACAGAGCAACACAAGAAAAACAGAGCAATGCTAAAACTAATCAAACAACAAGCAAGCAATGATATTTAGACTAAGATTTCAATAAACAAAGAAGGCCTTGAGGAGGGATTCATGGGCTGAGCTAATCATTGTGGTTATCTAACTTGGTCAACAAATCTCAAGCAAACATTGAGCTGATCTCTAGACATACTATTCTAATACATGTTTAATCCACTCTCATGGCAAGAAACAATCAAACCTATGCATTTCTAGACTTGTTCTCACAAAGAAAAGAATCTACACAAGCAGGCATTAAGCAATACATCTCAAACCAAACAAGACTTCTAATCTCTTAGCAAGCCTAATGGTAAGCTCTAGATCTAGCCTTATCTATGCTCCTTAGACATTGGTGTGATGCTAAGATGCTTGAAATCAAACCCTACCCTCTCAGATATAGGATCAGCATTAAGATCATCTAGCCTAGAAGAGATCTACAACAATCAAGCTTGACCAAATCAAACAAACCACAAGATCAACCCAGCCTAACCCATCCTCAAGGTCCTAAACAAACTACTCACAAGAACACATGGTGAAATATGTCAAAAACCCAGAAAATAATGAAACTTGCATCATTAGAAAGATGAAACAGAGATCTACAATATTGATGAAGGAATAAAACTCGAAATCTTAATACTTTGAAAGTTATGAAACAAACAAAATATAAGAATCTAGTCTTTCTCTCTCAAACAAGTACAAAATCTAAAAAAAAAAAAAAGTGCAAAAGGAATAAAATCTAAAAAAGGTAAAAACTAGGTTTTAGACTCTCTAAAAAGCTGGACTCTTTGGTGGCTGCAGGTACAAGGGCCTTATATAGGAGGTGAGGTGGAAGCCCTAAAAATACAAAAAGTCAAAGTAGTCAACGGCTCGGTCAACTCGACCAGTGCTCGGTCGAGTGGCTGGTCGAGCTGGCTTCTCTCGTGCATTCTCCACTCGGTCGAGTCCTCCTCAGCACACGGTCGAGTGGTGGTCGAGTGGTGCGGTCGAGTTGGACTCCGGACCTTGATTCTACAGCCTTAACTCTCTTGTTTTCTCCTCAGGACAGCTTCACTTCTCCTCAGCATTGCTTCCATGCTCCTTAAGCTCCAAAATCACCTGTTTATGCATGAAAAGATGCAAATGCAATGCAACTATACTCTAATGCATGATTAGTCCTAAAGCTACACAATAATGGCCTAAATGGATAGCAAAAGATGCAAAAGTTGTGAATAAACTAAGGGAAAACAAGGTAAAATATATGAACATCAACACCCCCAAACTTAGTCTTTGCTTGCCCTCAAGCAAATAAACAAGATAATCAAGAAGGTAGGTGAGGTTTGAAAGTGGTATCTCAGCTCCTAAAGCTTGCCAATAAACTAGCTAGAATCAATGTCCAAGTTACTAGTACTATGATGCAAGTTGAATGAGCTGTACTTAAAGATTTTAGACAAGCCTATCACAACCTTTACTGATTTGAGCCTTAGATGTCCACATGCATTCAAATCAACCATTTCTTTTAACATTCATTAATCAAGAACATGAATCAATCTTATGCAATGCTTAAACTCATTTGGCTTGGTAATAAAGGTTTAGAGAAAATGATGGTCTCTTTTTAGAATGGGGCTTATCAATATCAAGGTTCTGTCATAAAAATTGGATTGAGCTTTAGAAGAATGCTAAAGGTAAGATCACTTAGACACATACAAGAATAAAACCTTGTCTACCCAAAGGTACCCAAAGTGTTTATCCTATCAATCTAATCCCAAATTGTCCTAGTTCTACCCTTTAACTTCAACTTTTCTCAAATACCCTTTTCTCTTTTGTTTTTAAGCCTTAGGAGAGGTTTCTTATTTGATATTTCTAGTGGAATGAGAGATTCTTACTTATTTGTTATGGTTCTCTTTTCTTCTTATTCTTAAGACATAAAAGCATTTTGCTATACTCTTCTTTTTCTTTCTTTCTTTTCTTTGACTGGAACCATCTTTAAACAATATCATACTTCCCATTCTTTCACTAAACTTTGATTTTACTTAAACAAATTCCCCTCCTAAAGACTCTAACCTTTTCTTTCTCTTTTCCTCTTTTCTTTTCTTTCTTTTTCAAACAACCAAGTCCCAAACCCAACAATGAAATCACCTAGTCTTATATAGTTTGGAAAATGCAAACTAGAACTACACAAGGCATTATTCTTGTCAGTTCAAACCTAACACTTTTTACTAAGCTCAATCCCAAAATAGGCCTTACACACTCAAGAAAAAACATGGCTTGAAAGAAGGGTTGGTTGAGGAAACTGATTTTAATGGCAATCAGCTACTTAGATCAACAAGAGTGGTAAAAGGAAAAAGATGATCCAAATATGTATATGGTATCCATGAGTTTAAAGCAATGCACAAGTTGATAATTGAAAGTCAATATTAGGTTCTTATAAATAGGAAATGACATCAAATCACAACATGCTTCAATTTAGACCAATTTCAATGCATGAATTCAAGGCTTGGTTCATTCTTATGCTTCTAACTACTCAACTAGGATCAAAGTAATATTAACTTGGACATTGATCCTAGTTTAGTTTATTAAGCAAGCTAACAAGGCAAAACTCATCATAGATCCCTAATGCAAATATTAAACAGTCCTACATGAAACATGCTAAACAAGATCCTAATATGCAATGCAAACTACATGAACACTCTTTTTTTATAAAGATTTTTGCAAAAAATTTTCAAATTTTTAGGGTTTTTCTAAGCCTTAGATGCAATGCAAATACTAACATGATTATGCTAAAAATTTGAAATAAGAAAACAAAACACAACATCAAATACTATCTCAAACCCTCCCCCAAACTTAAATTACACAGTCCCTGTGTAAGAAAAATTTGAAAGAGGATTCAAGACTAAAAACAAGATGAAACTAGACAAAATAAAACTAGAGATGCAATGGTATTTACAAAGGTAAGGTGATAGTGGTACCTCATGGATTGTGGAAGAAGCTAT
>NC_025694.1:16664104-16665288 GCF_000633955.1 Camelina sativa | reverse complement strand
GGGGGGGGGTGAGTTGGCTGCCGAGTTGAAAATTGCTCACCTTGCTGCTGGTAGAACTGGTGCAAGAGTGCTGGATCAATGAAGTATTGGGGTGGGATGGGAGGGTAACCTGGATAGCTTGGATATCCTGCTGGAGCTGGGAAGCCATAAGGAGTTCTGGGTAGGTGCTCGGCCGAGTGCATCTGGGGTGCTCGGTCGAGTGGATTCTCGAGTGAACCGGTCGAGTGCCTCGAAAATTGTTGTTCTCGGCGACTTGAACTTCTCCTCCTCTGAATTGGCTCGTGCATTGAAGCTCTAGCTGGTTCCACAGGATTTTGAGCTCTTGAAAGTGCTCTAGTTGAGCTACACCTCCTCAAAGGGCTAGAATGGCTTGGTGATGAGTTTCCATTCTTCAATTCAGGAATCTCCTTCTTTAAACCCTTGATTGACTTGGTCATTCTTCCTACCTTCTTCTTCAGCTTCTCAAAGCTCCTACTATGCCACTTGTTCCACTTTTGTACGAATGTCAACCTCTTACTAGTCTCTCTCACTCCTATACTATCTCTTGGGTTAGGCTCATAATCTTCAAAGTAAAACTGCTCTTCTCCATCAGCCATTTCCATATCTCCAGCTTCATCAACTCTAACTTGAGCTGTCCCATCAAACATGAATTCCTCAGCTGGCCAAAAGTCAATGTTTGCCCCTTCTTGTATGGTGGTGAGCTCTTGATTAGGTAGAACAAACTGGCTTTTCCCAATTGTTGGAAGCTCAAAATTGAAAAGGTGATTTCCTTGATGCATCTCCTTTGCTAGTATTAGAGTAGAAGTGAGATAGTTGGAATCTATCCACCTTGGCATGACTTTCTCTCCCTTGAGTGGCACCTTAGCAGCTAGTAGCATTGGGGTGATGATTCCTCCAATAGTTAGAGCTCCCATTGACCCTTTCTTGTAAAACTTGCTCACCCAGCTTCTCAAATATATCATGTGGTCTATGAGCACCATTGCAAGATCAGTCTCCACACTGCTCCCAAGGATGATGGTTCCATCTCTTGCTTGAAGGATGATTCCATTGAGAGCCATATCAATCATCTTGAGCTCACCCTCATTGAGATTTCCAGTTTCCTTCCTAGCAAAGAAGGTGTTTGCTAAGGCCTTGTGGAAGTACCTTAGGACTGGGCTTCTTATCTTTGAACTCTTGGTCTTGGA
>NC_025694.1:16655055-16659740 GCF_000633955.1 Camelina sativa | reverse complement strand
GAGTTGGCTGCCGAGTTGAAAATTGCTCACCTTGCTGCTGGTAGAACTGGTGCAAGAGTGCTGGATCCATGAAGTATTGGGGTGGGATGGGAGGGTAACCTGGATAGCTTGGATATCCTGCTGGAGCTGGGAAGCCATAAGGAGTTCTGGGTAGGTGCTCGGCCGAGTGCATCTGGGGTGCTCGGTCGAGTGGATTCTCGAGTGAACCGGTCGAGTGCCTCGAAAATTGTTGTTCTCGGCGACTTGAACTTCTCCTCCTCTGAATTGGCTCGTGCATTGAAGCTCTAGCTGGTTCCACAGGATTTTGAGCTCTTGAAAGTGCTCTAGTTGAGCTACACCTCCTCAAAGGGCTAGAATGGCTTGGTGATGAGTTTCCATTCTTCAATTCAGCAATCTCCTTCTTTAAACCCTTGATTGACTTGGTCATTCTTCCTACCTTCTTCTTCAGCTTCTCAAAGCTCCTACTATGCCACTTGTTCCACTTTTGTACGAATGTCAACCTCTTACTAGTCTCTCTCACTCCTCTACTATCTCTTGGGTTAGGCTCATAATCTTCAAAGTAAAACTGCTCTTCTCCATCAGCCATTTCCATATCTCCAGCTTCATCAACTCTAACTTGAGCTGTCCCATCAAACATGAATTCCTCAGCTGGCCAAAAGTCAATGTTTGCCCCTTCTTGTATGGTGGTGAGCTCTTGATTAGGTAGAACAAACTGGCTTTTCCCAATTGTTGGAAGCTCAAAATTGAAAAGGTGATTTCCTTGATGCATCTCCTTTGCTAGTATTAGAGTAGAAGTGAGATAGTTGGAATCTATCCACCTTGGCATGACTTTCTCTCCCTTGAGTGGCACCTTAGCAGCTAGTAGCATTGGGGTGATGATTCCTCCAATAGTTAGAGCTCCCATTGACCCTTTCTTGTAAAACTTGCTCACCCAGCTTCTCAAATAGATCATGTGGTCTATGAGCACCATTGCAAGATCAGTCTCCACACTGCTCCCAAGGATGATGGTTCCAATCTCTTGCTTGAAGGATGATTCCATTGAGAGCCATATCAATCATCTTGAGCTCACCCTTATTGAGATTTCCAGTTTCCTTCCTAGCAAAGAAGGTGTTTGCTAAGGCCTTGTGGAAGTACCTTAGGACTGGGCTTCTTATCTTTGAACTCTTGGTCTTGGAGGATGAGTAGGTGATGCTATCTCCAATGGTTTCCCAAACAGCATAGAGCTCTTCCCTTGGTATGACCATGCTCCTCTCACTACCAACTTCAAAACCAAAGATATTGGCTATCTTCTTCAATGGAAGCTCATACTTCTTTCCCTTGATAGTGAACTCACAATGCCCAGGACCATGTTCTTTGTCCTTCTTTAAGTAGGAATGCATCTTGATGGTGGCCAAGAACTCATAGCTTTCTTCTCTATAACCTTCCATGTAAAGCCCCATGAACTTGCTTAGGTTGCACTTCTCAAAAAGAAATTCCACATCTTCATCAATGCCCAACCTCTCCATGGTTTCCTTGTGTGGGTATCTAGTTCCCAGGAACTGCATCCTCATGAAGGTTTCATAAAGCTGTCTTTGAGTTAAACCACAAGATTCTTCTTCTCCATCATCTTCTCCACTCTCTTCTTCATCTTCTTCTTCACTCTCTTCTTCAACCTCAAATGCTGGCCTTTTCCCCTTGACATTGTGTCTCCTTATGTGTTCTTGGAGAGTGAAATCCATCTCTTCTTCACTCTCAGTTCGCTCAGGGTCTTCCTCAGCTGACTGATGCTTCTCTCTCGTAATCTCACTCGACCGCCTACTCGAGCACCCACTCGGTCGTGTGCCTGCTCGAGTGGCAGGTCGAGTGCGTCCACCAGTTTCCTTCCTTGATGCAAGGTGAGCATCACGACGATCTAGGGAGCTATCAGCAGCTTTTTGAGATTTCCTTGTAATCCTTGAAGACATTTTTAAATAGAACTGAAAGGAATAGACTCAAAACTTAAAGTTAATAGGTTAGTGACCCAAAAAACAAAAAGAGCTAAGCTTTGAGCAAAAAGATGAACTTGAAAAGATTTTAAACTAGATTTTAATTGTTTTGAGAAAATGAGAGAGTGTGAGAAGCATAGGATCGAGTTTAGCTCTATATAAAGAAGCTAAGGGGACAAAGAGACAAGGGTGGAGCGTCCATACCGTTTAAATTTGAAATGGGAATCTTTGACTTGCTTTTTGCTGCCACTCGATCCCACACTCGACTGCAAGTGGTAGAGCTCCTTGACCAAAGTTTGAAATTCAAAAAAAAAAAAAAAAATTCTTCTTTTTCTCCCCCCACTCGATCATTTAAGAGAAATGGGAATCGAGTGGGCCTTAGTTTCTTCACAACTCGGTTGAGTACCTCTCGTGGGCTGGTCGAGTGGGCTTGCGAGTCTACTTCCACAAATCCAAATCTTTCCACACCCATCTACACTTTCATTAAAAAGCCTGCCCAACACAAACATAAAAGAAAAGAAATCAAAACTACAAGGAAAATAAAGCATATGTACAATGATACCTTAGGGACTTCCTCCCTAGTGAGCTTGTTTAAAGTCACTAAGCTTGACTTTTGATGCCTTTTCAGGCTTGGTTTAGAGACTAAGGAGGTGATGAAATCCTCCCTGGTACCATTTGATCAATGTGAAACTGATCCTTGATCATCTCACCCTTCACACATAACCCTTGTTTCTTCTTAATCTTGAGCCTTGGTCTTGTCTTCTTCAAAGACCTCTTTTTAAGCTTGACTTGGAGATCCTTCACCAGATTAGTCAGCTCTTGAACTGAACCCTTAAGCTTTTCCACTGATTCCTCTTGAGGATAGAGCTTAGCCTTTGGAGTTTTCACTTCACTTGAGACTTCATGACCTCCTTTGTCCTTGATAGTGAAAGGTTGATCATCAGTGGTAGGCAGATTGGTTGGGTTATAGATGTCAAATTTCATGGTTAAATCCTCAGCAATGTTTAAGGTTACAAGACCTTCCTTGACATCTATAACAGCTCCAACAGTGGCTAAGAATGGCCTCCCTCGAATGATAGGATCTTCAGGCTCCTTATCCATCTCTAGAACCACAAAATCTGTATGAATCCTTGCGTTCCCTATCTTGACTGGAATGTTTTCCAACCTACCAACCACATCTTTGTTTGACCCATCAGCTAGGCATATGTGAAGGTTGGTGGACTTGAATTCAGTGTGCCCAAGCTTTTGTGATATAGAGTAAGGCATCACACTGATAGATGCTCCCAAGTCACATAAGCACTGGTTGTAGTGAAGATAGCTAAGTGAGCAAGGCAGATAGAATGGTCCTGGATCCTCAAGTTTAATTGGGATGATAACTCCCTCAAGCTCTTCAAGGTCCTTTTCGTCTTGAGCATGGGCTCTCTTCTTTGACATTTCAAGCAAAAAATCCTGATAGAGAGGATATGGATCATATTGTTCCAAGGCAGGTCCTCTCTCTTCTTCTTGGTAAGCAATGATGACTTCTTGCATGGCCATCACTTCTTTCTTCTCAATCACAGCTTCTTCCTTCAAAGCCCTCACTTCCTCTTGTTGCAAAGTCATCATTTCCTTTCTCTCAATGATTTCCCTTAGTTCCTTCAGCTTCTGTGCCTTGAAACGTCCTGGGAATGGTAGAGGCGGTTTGTAAGCAGGAGGGATGTACTTGACAGGCTCAACAGCTTCAGAATTGTCAACTCGATCGACCACTCGATCATGCACTCGGTCAAGTGCTGATTCGAGCACATGGTCGAGTGAAATGCCGGATTCAGTTTGCTTTGCACAATCTTCACTCTGGTCTTCAAGGAATGACCAATCCTCCCCAGNTTTGATCAATGTGAAACTGATCCTTGATCATCTCACCCTTCACACATAACCCTTGTTTCTTCTTAATCTTGAGCCTTGGTCTTGTCTTCTTCAAAGACCTCTTTTTAAGCTTGACTTGGAGATCCTTCACCAGATTAGTCAGCTCTTGAACTGAACCCTTAAGCTTTTCCACTGATTCCTCTTGAGGATAGAGCTTAGCCTTTGGAGTTTTCACTTCACTTGAGACTTCATGACCTCCTTTGTCCTTGATAGTGAAAGGTTGATCATCAGTGGTAGGCAGATTGGTTGGGTTATAGATGTCAAATTTCATGGTTAAATCCTCAGCAATGTTTAAGGTTACAAGACCTTCCTTGACATCTATAACAGCTCCAACAGTGGCTAAGAATGGCCTCCCTCGAATGATAGGATCTTCAGGCTCCTTATCCATCTCTAGAACCACAAAATCTGTATGAATCCTTGCGTTCCCTATCTTGACTGGAATGTTTTCCAACCTACCAACCACATCTTTGTTTGACCCATCAGCTAGGCATATGTGAAGGTTGGTGGACTTGAATTCAGTGTGCCCAAGCTTTTGTGATATAGAGTAAGGCATCACACTGATAGATGCTCCCAAGTTACATAAGCACTGGTTGTAGTGAAGATAGCTAAGTGAGCAAGGTAGATAGAATGGTCCTGGATCCTCAAGTTTAATTGGGATGATAACTCCCTCAAGCTCTTCAAGGTCCTTTTCATCTTGAGCATGGGCTCTCTTGTTTGACATTTCAAGCAAAAAATCCTGATAGAGAGGATATGGATCATATTGTTCCAAGGCAGGTCCTCTCTCTTCTTCTTGGTAAGCAATGATGACTTCTTGTATGG
>NC_025694.1:16652594-16653718 GCF_000633955.1 Camelina sativa | reverse complement strand
GAGCACATGGTCGAGTGAAATGCCGGATTCAGTTTGCTTTGCACAATCTTCACTCTGGTCTTCAAGGAATGACCAATCCTCCCCAGCTTGAATTTCACTGTCCTCAGTGACTTCTTCTTCATAGACATGAATGGCCTTAGCAGTGAACTCCCTTTGGTTTTGAACAGCTTTTCCAGGGAGTTGGTTAGGCTTAGGAGCTGAAGCAGAAGTAAGGTTGCTCTCCATATACTTCACTCTAGAGTTAAGACCTTCAAACTTCATGTTGAGATCATTATACTGAGATGTTAACCGCTGGTTTAACTGAGCAAACTGCTTGGCCTCCTCAATCTTACCATTGGCTTGCCCAATCAACATTTGTTGCATCATAGCTCTTAAGTCTTGGTCCTAGCCTTGGTTAGTCTGAAAGCCTGGTGGGGGACACAATTGAGGCTGGAACACTTGATGTTGCTGCTTGGGTGCATAGTTGTTTTGTTGCTGAGGCTGTTGAGGTGGGTAGACTTGATCTTGAGGATTGGCCACATTATTACTTCTATAGGAGTGGTTGTTGTTCATAGCTTGTTTTGTTGCTCCTTGATTGTAACCTTTGAATCCTCCTTGGTTCTGCATGTAGCACAACTCAGCAAACTCCCTATCTCCATCTTGAACTGGAACCTCTTCTTCACCAATGAAATGAATGGTCTTTGTTGGCTGAGGAGAATCTTGTCAAGCTTCTCATTGACCATCTTCAAATCCTTCTTGTACTTCTCCTCTTGATCATTGGAGGTGAACCTTACTGTTCTGTCATAGTCTTCATTATAATTCTCATCTGATTGAGCAAGATTCTCTACCAATTCCCATCCTTCTTCCACATTCTTGTTGAGGAAACTTCCATTGGAGGCTGTATCAAGAAGCATTCTTATCTTAGGTAGGACTCCTCTATACAAAGTACTGAGCAAGGACTCATTGCTGAAACCATGGTGAGGACATTGAGTTTGGAAACCTTTGAATCTCTCCCATGCCTCACAAAAGGTTTCATTATTCCTTTGAGCAAAACCAGAAATCTCATTCCTCAACCTAGCAGTTCTTGCATTGGAGAAGAACTTGGCTAGAAAAGCTTTCTTGCAAGCATCCCATGTGGTTATTGC
>NC_025694.1:16621763-16651670 GCF_000633955.1 Camelina sativa | reverse complement strand
AGAACTTGGCTAGAAAAGCTTTCTTGCAAGCATCCCATGTGGTTATTGCCCCATTAGGAAGAGTCTTCTCCCAGAGATGAGCTTTGTCTCCAAGGGAAAATGGGAATAACCATAACTTGAAGCCATCTTCACTCACACCATTGATTTTAGTGAGTCCACAAATCCTGTCAAACTCATCAAGGTAGTCTAGGGGATCCTCCATTGGCAATCCATGGAATTTGTTGGCTTGAATCATAGAGATCAGTCCACAATACCAGCTCTTTGGTTTTGTGTGTGTGTTTCAATTTCCCTTATGTTGTTGTAGTATAAGAGATGTCAATCCTAAATGAGTGTTATGCAAGCAATTAGGTTATGAATATTTGTCTAAGTCAAGCAAAATATGTAGGATGTTTATCACTAACAACCTAATGATGAATGTAAAATGCAGAATGTAAAATCTTATAAAACTAGATGCTAAAAGTAAAGAGAACAGGATGATCTAAACAACAATGCAATGAAATATAAATAGAAACTATAGTAATGCAAGTAATAAACTAATGCAAGGCAAGTAATAAACAGGAAACTAAATGAATGTAACAGAAAAACAACTAAAATGAAACAGGAACTGAAACAGGACAAACACAAAGCATAAGCAAGAATTCTGGGGATGAGCTCGAGCAAGCACTCGATCGAGTGTGCGATCGAGTACAGGGTCGAGTCGGACAAATGCGAGAAACAGAGCAATGCAAACAAAACAGAGCAAGACAAAAGTAAATCAAACAACGACCAAGCAACATGATTT
This sequence comes from Camelina sativa, assembly GCF_000633955.1. Classification (NCBI taxonomy): domain Eukaryota; kingdom Viridiplantae; phylum Streptophyta; class Magnoliopsida; order Brassicales; family Brassicaceae; genus Camelina; species Camelina sativa. The sequence goes on along the minus strand of NC_025694.1, from coordinate 16,650,889 downwards.
AGACTAAGAAATCAATAGACAAGGAAGGTCATGAGGAGGGATTCATGGGCTGGACTAATGATTAAGGTCATCTAACTTGGTCAACAAATCTCAATCAACCTGAGCTAATCTCTAGACAATGATCTCCTAGAACATGTTAATCCACTCTCATGGCAAAAACAATCAAGCTCATATATTTCTAGACTTGTTCTCACAAAGCAAAGAACTTATACAAGCAAGCATTAAGCAACAAATCATTTATGTCAAAAATCAAACAAGACATCTAATCTCTTAGCATGCCTAATGATAATCTCTAGATCTAGCCTTATCTTGCAACCTAGACATTGGTGTGATGCTAAGAAGCTTAAAATCAAACCCTACCCTCTCGGTTATAGGATCATCATAGAGTACATCTAGCCTAGAAGAAATCTATAACAATCAAGCTTGACCTAGCTAAACAAACCTCAACCACAATCCAGCCTAACCCATCCTCAAGATCCTAAGCAACTACTCACAAATGCTAAACATGATGAGCAAAGTTATAAAACCAGAAAATAATGAAACTTGCATGATTAGATAGATGAAACAGAGATCTACAATATTGAAGAAGGAATCAAACTCGAATTCTTAATATTTTGAAAGTTATGAAACCAACAAATATCAAGGAATCTCTTGTTTTCCTTCAAAATTAGATGAGAGATCTAAGAAAATAAAAGTGCAAAGAGCATAAATTCCCAAAAGGGTAAATACTAGGTTTTAGAATATCTAAAAAAAACTGGACTCCTTGGTGGCTGCAGGGTACAAAGCCCTTTTATAGAAAAAGTAGTGGAAGCCCTAAAAATGCTAAAAGACAAAATAGCTAGGCGGCTCGGTCAACTCGACCTGGTGCTCGGTCGAGTGACCGGTCGAGTTGGCTCTTCTTGTGCTCCTTCCACTCGGTCGAGTCCTTCTATGCACACGGTCGAGTGGGCGGTCGAGTGGAACTCCGGACCTTGATTCTTCACCTCTAACTCCCTTGCTTTCTTCTCTTGATAGCTTCACTCCTCTTCAGCATTGCTTCCATGCTCCTTAGGCTCCAAAATCACCTGTTTATGCAAAAAAATATGAAAATGCAATGCAACTATACTCTAATGCATCAACAATCCTAAAACCCATATGCAAATATGGTGAAACTAGATAGCAAATGATGCAAAAGATGTGAATATATTAAGGGAAAACAGGGTAAAAAATATGACATCACCTATCCCTATCTAGGTTTCCTTCCTGTGGCTCGCGTAAAAAATCACAATGTCCTACCAACCACATATCCCCTCACTGGAATACCTCATGACAACACAAGGATCATATACATGCCACAAGGGCCGCCACAAAGGCCAAACAAATGTCCTAAACAGGACCACCACCAAGGCCAAACAAATGTCCTAAACTGGACCACCACCAAGGCCAAACAAATGTCCTAAACATGACCGCCACCAAGGCCAAACAAATGTCCTCAAGAGGACTGTCACAAAGATCACTTGCCCCAAAAGACCGTCACGAAGACCACTTGTCCCGAAGGACCGTCACGAAGACCATACATCCCGAAGGACCGCCTAAACAGGCACATTGGCTAAACAGCCCGCCACAAAGGCAACACAATTGGCTAAACAGCCCCCGACAAAGGCCACTGATGAGGACATCGATAGTCAACTTCCCGTAGAACCCGTTCTGCCACTGCCCGAGGAACCCGTTCTACCACTGCCCCAGGAACCCGTTCTGCCACTGCCCGAAGAACCCGTTCTTCCATTTCCCGAAGAATCTGTTATACCATATCCTGAAGAACCCGTTCTGCCAACAATGATACACAAACCTATGACAAGGTTGGGAGCAAGAACCTTAAGGGAACAATTCAACAAGTCCATTGAAAGTCTTATTACTCTCATTGAGCTAGAAGATTCCAAAGAGAAGACTCCGAAAGCATCATTTTTGCCAATTTTACAAGGAATTACAGAACCCGTTCTTTTCATCATTTCCAAAGCAATCAATGAAGGCTGCAACGTGCATAAGAGCTATTAACTTGTAAGAGGAAATCATGAGGGTTATAATGGAGATCAATATGATTCATAGGAAGAACATCAAGATCTTACTCAACACCACAGGCCATGGAGACACTACCAACGGGGTAGAGGACGAAATGAAGGCAACATAAGAGAAGGAGACTATGATCTTAAGCTCAATCCACCAACATTTGCTGGAAAAGTTAATCCTGAAGCTTACATTGATTGGGAAAGACGTATGGAGTATATCTTTGGCTACTATAACTATTCTGAACAGAGAAAGGTATCCCTAGCTGCGGCTCAACTTACCGACAACGCCTTAACTTGTTGGGACAGAGATGTGTCTAAGAGGAGGAGGCATAGACATATACCAATCACCACTTGGGATGATATAAGGTTTCAACTAAGAAAGAGATATGTCCCAGCTTATTACCACCGGGAGCTACAAAAGAAATTCCGCTAGCTCTCACAAGGAAGCAAATCTGTTGAGGAATACTTTGAAGAATTTGAATCTCTTAAAAACAGATTGGAGGTAGAAGAGTCTGAGGAGAACCTGATGACACAGTTTCTAGATGGTCTTCATGATCGGATTGCTAGAAAGGGGGAAATACAAACATATCATGATCTGTAAGAGTTGTTGCACCTAGCAGTCCAAGCAGAACAACAAATCAAGAGGAAGACAGTTTCTACTAACCGCAGTAAGACTCCATGGACACCACCACCTCAAAAAGCTTTAGACAAAGGAAAATCTCCTAATGTTGACCAGGGATTTAAAAGACCAGCACCTGAGACATCAAAAGTAACCAAACCAGAGCGAGGTATACCTACTAATCAAAGAGCTCGTGATATTACTTGTTTTAAATGTCAGGGAAAAGGACCCTATGCAAGGGAGTTCCCAAACCAGCGAGTAATGATCCTTAAAGCCAATGGTGAGTATGAATCACAAGATGAGGAAGAAGAACGTGATGAATCTGAGGAGGATATTGTGGACTATCCAGAGATGGGAGAGCTTCTAGTCATAAGGAGGGCTCTTAGCACTCTTTTTGATCCTGAAACAATTCAAAGAGAAAATATCTTCCACTTTCGCTGCTCCATAAGCTCCAAGGTATGTAGCTTAATCATTGATAGTGGTTCATGTACTAATGTAGCCAGCAAGTATTTGGTTGATAAGCTAGGTCTCCAAAAGACAAAGCATCCCCATCCATATCGACTTAAGTGAATCAATGATGAGGCTGAACTAAGGATCTCCGAGCAAGTCACCATACCATTCACCATAGGCAAATATTCAGATCAAGTTGTGTGTGATGTGGTTCCTATGAAAGCTGGACACCTTCTTCTAGGACGACCATGGCAATTTGGTAAGGAGACTTTACACAATGGTCGAACCAATTACTACACTTTCTCACACAACAACAAGAAGCATACTCTAGCTCCACTTACCCCTCAAGAAGTGCATGAAATGCAACAGACCATGTCAAAGGGAGCTAAGTCAAACAAAACCAATCTTTACATAACACCATCCACTGTTTTGAAATCAATTAATTCACAGGACAAGGTGCTACTAATGATCTTTGAGGAAGGTTTGTTTTTAGGTCAAGAAGAGAAAGACTTACCACCAGAAGTGCTTGAACTATTAGAAAGGTTTAAAGAGGTCTCTCCTGAGGAGATACCACCTGGACTACCGCCTATCATAGGAATCGAACATCAAATTGATCTAGTTCTGGGAGCACCACTGCCTAATAGACCAGCCTACCGAGTAAACCCCGAAGAAGCAAAAGAGCTGGAAAAGCAACTTCGTGATCTAATGTCAAAGGGCTACATTCGTGAAAGCCTAAGCCGTTGTGCTGTACCGGTTCTTCTAGTGCCTAAGAAAGATGTAACTTGGAGAATGTGTGTAGACTGCAAAGCAATCAACAATATCACTGTCAAATATAGACATCCCATTCCAAGGCTTGATGACATGCTAGATGAGCTTAATGGAGCTACTGTCTTTTCTAAAATTGATCTAAGGAGTGGTTACCATCAAGTGAAAATGAAAGAAGGTGATGAATGGAAAACAACTTTCAAGACAAAACAAATATTATATGAGTGGTTAGTCATGCCATTTGGACTCACCAACGCCCCATGCACCTTCATGAGGTTAATGAATCGGGTCTTAAGGGATTACATCTGTAAGTTTGTGGTTGTTTATTATGATGATATCTTGATTTATAGCACAAGTCTTGCAGATCACGTAAAGCATCTTGAAATGGTGATAAAAGCGCTTAAGGCTGAACATCTCTATGCTAATCTTAAGAAATGCACGTTTTGCACTGATCAAGTTGTGTTTATAGGATTTGTTGTTTGTCACAGGGACTAAAGGTCGATGAGGAAAAGATCAAGGCTATACAAGACTGGCCAACTCCAGTGAGGAAAACCAGTAGCATACTTCAGTGAGAAACTCAGCGTATGGTAAAGAGCTCTATGCTTTGGTAACGAGCTCTATGCTTTGGTAAAGAGCTCTATGCTTTGGTAAGATCTCTAGAAACTTGGCAACGTTATTTGCTATCAAAAGAGTTTGTTATTCATACAGATCATGAGACACTCAAGCACCTAGGAGGACAAACTACACTTAAGAAGAGGCACGCAAGGTGGCTTGAATTTGTGGAGACATTCCCATATGTGATTAAGTACAAGAAGGGCAAAGAGAACATTGTAGCTGATGATTTATCAAGGACACATGCGTTGATCACTACAATGGAGGCCAAGGTCATGGGATTTGATCATATTAAAGGTCTATGTGAAGAAGATCCAGATTTCAAAGAAGCCTTTAAGGAAACAAACAAAGTCGCTTATGGGTCATACTACCACCATGATGGATTTCTCTTCAAGGACAAAAGGTTGTGCATTCCTCAAGGATCCATGAGAGAGCTGCTAATAGGAGAAGCACATGGAGGAGGAATTATGGGACATTTTGGGCGAGACAAAACTCTTATGGGTAAGAATCTCCGAAACTGGTTATCTTGTTTACCTTATATTGAATTTGTTTATAATCATGCTAAGCATTCTGGTACCAAATTCTCTCCATTTAAAGTTGTCTATGGTTTTAATCCTCTAACCCCATTAGACATCACACATCTGTCCCAAGCTGTTTATTCTAGCGCAGATGGAGTCACCAAAGCTGATTTTGTGAAGAAACTCCACCAAAAGGTTAAAGAGAATCTTGAGAAGAAAAGCGCAAAGAACGAAGAGCATGCGGATAAGCAACTCAAGGAGCTGACGTTTGAACCTGGAGATTAGGTCTCGTTACACATGAGAAAAGAGAGATTTCCCAAGGAGGGGAAGTCCAAGCTGTCACCAAGAGGAGAAGGAAAATTTCGGGCCTTACAGAAAATCAATGACAATGCCTACAAAATTGAGCTACCAGGTGAGTTGAACATTTCTCCTACCTTTAATGTTGCTGATTTATCTCCTTTCCATGCAGATGAAATAGTTCTGCATACAGAACTTTCTCAAGAGGGAGCCAATGATGAGGACATCGATAGTCAACTTCACGAAGAACCCGTTCTGCCACTGCCCGAAGAACCCGTTCTTCCATTTCCTAAAGAACCCGTTCTACCATTTCCTGAAGAACCCGTTCTGCCAACAATGATACACAAACCTATGACAAGGTTGGGAGCAAGAACCTTAAGGGAACAATTCAACAAGTCCATTGAAAGTCTTATTACTCTCATTGAGCTAGAAGATTCCAAAGAGAAGACTCCGAAAGCATCATTTTTGCCAGTTTTACAAGGAATTAAAGAACCCGTTCTTTTCATCATTTCCGAAGCAATCAATGAAGGGCTGGAGCGTGCATAAGAGCTATTACCAAGGTAAGTTTTGAATTCAAATAATAAATAATGTTTCTTTTCTGGTTCGTTGGGTCTTTATGAGTCTTTTATATATTTAGCTCCTAAAATCGAGTATGTTATTTTTGCAAGTTTAGTCCTTTTATTTGTAATAAATTTCGACCCTAGAAGGTCCTTCGCTGCTGGATTGTTATATAAGGTCCCTTCTCAGCATTGTCACTAAGTTTTTATGAAATAAAATTAGAGTTTTCTTAGGTTTTCTTCTGAGATAGAAGCAACCACCCTTTTCTCCTTATTCTTGTGTGTGATTCCTTGAAGACTTATGTGTGTGGTTTTTCACTTCAAATCTTTTACCTTAAAAAGACCACACAACTGCTGAAAGTGCACAGCTAATCGGTAGTAGTATTTAAGGATCGATCCCACAGAGAGAGCGTTGTTGTTCAACGGAATCCGACGGAGGTAAGTAAGGCTAGGACTCAATAAAAATAGGGTTTTGGTTGTCACGGTTGTAGCAAGCAAATAAATGTAAATAAATGTAAAGCAAGTAAAAATAATAAAACAAGCGTTGGGCATCAAGGGGAATCGCAGGGGTTCAATGATCTATCTATCTAGGAAAGTTTAGGGTTAGTTTTTTTTATCTAAAACTCGGACTACGAAACACTAATGAACCGTAAACTTAAAGTTCTCAAGCTAACCGTCTAAGATAATTACAATTCGTTACTCAACTGTTGCAGGCAACGACGCATAGATCAAAGCATTTAAAACAGGTTCGATTATAATCCGTGGAATTCCGTAGGTAAGGGGTATGTGCTTCCTATGTCTCCCCACACATCTAAGATAGGTCAAGCACACATGCAAGCTTTTGGCAAAGCACACACACTTTAGATCATAGCTAGTTCATGAGGCTAAATTAAAGCATTAAGTAAACACTTAGAATTAAAGCATAGAATAAACAGATTTAAATCTAACAAACCCTAAAAATTGCCACCTAAACTAAGATCATCTCCCCCTTTGATTTATCCCTAGCATGTTTAAGGGAATCATCAAAGCAAGGTTTAAACAATTCAAAAACATAAAAGAATAAATAGAGAAAAGGGTTTTAGATATTACTTCAATGATTGTCAAACAAAGTTGTAGGATCTTCTCCATTAGAAACAAAGTACAAAGCAAATAAAATAGAAGGAGTTGGTGGATCTCAAAACTTCAAAGAGAGGGACGAGGGCGAGGTCTGGACGTCGGCTGCTCGTCTGGTCGTGTCTCTTGGCTGCTCCAATGATTGCACACTCAAAACCCTAGGGCTTAGAAGCGTATTTATAAGGTTCTGTCTAGGTTTAGGGTTTTGTAAGGGTAGAAACGTCTTCTCTTGTTAAGTGCATGGCAAGGGGCGGCGTAGGAAGCTTCTAGAACGGTGGTGAAGACTTGGACTAGGCCGCCGTGGTGGTAGCTGGTCAGGCTTTCAATAAAAAGCCCATTGGCTTGATGGTTCTCCTTACGTCGGTTTAAGGTATGTCTCGGTAAATTGGGCATAACTTCCTAATGGTTGGATGGATTGACTTGATTCCACAAAGAGGAGAACGATGACTCTCTCAGATTTCCAAAGACTCCAAGTACGTCGAAATTTGAGTTCTGGAAGTTCTTCAAACGTTGCTTGTACTATAAAGCTCTGAAACTTTCCTAAAACGTATTTTTCTTGCCTTTTGGTCCTTTTTGCTATAAAACCTGTACAACCTTCTTGAAACCTAAAATACTTGATAATGAAAATTAAAGCCTTGAAATCATATCAAACTCTTCCTAAATGCATACTAAAACTATAGCTAAAATGGGTAAAATAATGATGTTATCAACTCCCCGAGGCTTAGTCTTTGCTTGTCCTCAAGCAAATAATCAAACTAAATCATGGAAAAGAGGTTTTGAAAATACTGGGAATTCACATATCTTTGGGGATACTGTCTTTGCACTCTTCATCGCCTTGACATTAGGAACTTCCATTTGTAATCCACCATGAGAGTCATCAACTCTCCTTGATCCGACAATTCTTTAGAGTTTCCAGAATCTCCATTGTCATCTCTTTACATAAATTAAGCAATAATAAAAGTGAAATATTACCAAGGAAAATCGATCAATGGCTTGCAGACTCTCTTCAAGCCTAGACTTTCTTCATATGATTCCTTTCCTCTGCCTTTTCTAACTTCTCTTTTTTTTTTTCTTTTTTTTTAAAAATCAAAGGTGTAGGCGAATACTGGGTCATCGGTAATTTACCTACCCCTCGCTTCCAAGCTTCGTGTGATCATTTGACTCAAGAGTAGAATAATGAGGTCACATGTAATTTACCTACCTCTCTAAACTGATCAAAATCATCTCATCTTTTATTCTCTCTCTCTTTTTTTTCCTTTTTTTTTCTTTTTTTTAATAGTATTGAAGGGAAGAGAGAGAGGAACATACTCTTGACGAAGTGCAATGTCTTGTGTGGCTTGAATGTAGAGATCTAGTCCAATGTATACCAATTCCCAGGGCTTGATAATTAAGTCCGGTTTAGGTCCTATAAAAGTTAGAGACAACATTAGATCATATGAATATCCATCGAATAGGGACTTGGGGGATTGTTGAGTCAGCTCACAGTCTTTCCAAACTTTGGTTCTGTTGTCAAGCATAATCAAGAGTCATAAGAGTGTTAATCCAAATCAAATAAACCATTAGAATAATATCATAATCACCTACTAGTTTTGACTCAATAAAAAAAAATGTGACTCGATAAAATGTCAAAATTATTGATGTAAAAAGTGGAAAAAGGTCTCAAGTCAACAAAATAGAAAGTAGCATTAGTATAGGATGGAACATCCTTCCCCCCAGACTTAAATCACACCGTCCTCGGTGGGAAAAAAGAAAGAGATGAGAATTAAAAATCATAAGGAAAAGTGTAGGGTTTAAGAACAATGTCACCTTGATGGGATGATGTTGTGTCGACTCTAAAACATTTTATGGTTGCCCAAAAAATTGTCTAGAGGTCGGATGTGGAATGAAAATGTGGTGACTAACCATTTGTAACTTCCTTTGGTTGCTTGACATCGAGTTTGAACTAGGCTAAGTTCAATCGAATTCTGTTTGAAATATCTCTAAATGCATCCTCCTTGAAACAGAAACCTAAAACCATCAATAAAAATGAGAAAATAAAAATAACAAATGCATACCTAAGTAAAAGAATGGTGATGGTTGGTGGTGAGGATGGTGGTGGTGAGGATTTGTCTCGCGGTACACGGGTGAATGGTCGCGGACAGCAGCAGCATGTATGGTGGTGGTACGCGGTACACTAGAGACGGTACGCGGTACACTAGAGACGGTATGCGGTACATGGTACAGGACATGGCATCGGCTATGGCTGGTATGGCTAGTGGGGATTCTTAGCATCGATCACATGAGGATTGTGATTGATCCGTTGCCTTCGGTTTGCTTCGGCACATTGAACATGGCCGGTCAGTAAGTTGTGCTTGCCACTAGACATAGTTGTGCATTGCTAATCCATGGGTACTTCTTCTTCCTTCTTTTTTTTTTTTTGGTTTTTCTCTTTTCTATTTTTTTGTGTTTTTTTTTTATAAAAACCTGAAACTAAAATGCAAAAATATCAATAGTAAAAGAAAATAAATCCTAAAAATAAATACTTACTAGCTTGGGTTGCCTCCCAAGAAGCGCACTTGTTTAACGTCGTTGGCTCGACTTTGGCTTGCCTTCTCAAGCAGGGTGAGGAGAGTGGGTTGTCCTTAGACAAGCTCTCTTGGATCTTCCTCCAATATAGGCACCAGGTGGCTCCTTAAGTTCATCTTCTTCTTCACTACACCTCCGAGTTGTTTCCGCAAAACCATTTGCGGTTGTCAGCTCCGCTTCTCCCTTTCCTAGACCTTCTAGGTCTCGTGGTGGTGGAGCATAGGGTGTGGTAGTAGCAAAACAAACCTTTGTGAGGTTTACTCCTTCTTCTTCTCGAGAGTGCTTAAGTGAGTTGTGATTGAAACCTTCAGTTTCCATGGAAATTTGTAGCTTGTTTCCCACGGTTTCTTCTTCAAGTTCTTCTATGACTTCTAGGGTCTCTCCTTCGTCGTGATCTTGTAAAGGAGGAATAGGGTTACCTTGTGGTTTGTTCTCCACGAAATTCTCTTGTCTTGAAGTAAAAGAAAATTTTCCTTTTCCTAAAAGGAATTTAGAATGTTTTCCTTTTTCGAATAGGGTTTCCTTTTCCTCCTCTTCTTCCTCATCAGATCGAGCTCCTTCCTTCTTGTGTCCAGCAACACATGAGGTTAGATCCTCGATCTTATCAGCAAGATCTTGGTTCTTCTCCTTTTGTTCAGCTTCAATCTCCTTATGGCTCTCCTTCGTGAATGCAAACTTTTAGGACATAGCTTCTCTAAAACGTTTTTGTTCAAAATCGAGACCAAACATCTTCCTCTCAGCTTCATATGCTCGGTTCTCAAGATTCTCCACACGCCTCCTTGTGTCTAATTCCTTGTTGAATAAAACTTTATACTTGGACTCATGGTCCCTTTCTAAGTCCGAAACTTCATTGCCCAAGTCTCTAATATTGATAGCATTATCTTAGGCACTCTTGAGATGTTTCTCTTGTTCTTCTTCAATACAATGGAGTCTTCTCACCATGGCTTCAGCATCCTTAGATCTTTGATCCTCTATGCTTCTAACTCTAACAGCAATGTCATCGATTTTTCTTGAAAGATTGGAATCGATTTTGTCAAGCTTCTCATGCAGCATCTTCATAGTCTCATCTTGAAGATCAGCTAATTGACTTATTAGGTCCAACATCTTCTCTTCTTCAGCACTTTGTTGGGTAGACATATCAAAATTGTCTTGATAGGCTTGGTGAGGGAATCAAATTAAATAGGGCTCTCGGCGTGGATAGGGGCGGTTTAAATTGGTATCAGGCCTCCTTGGATAAGGCTTTTGAAAACGACTTGGCCGGTGACTTGGGACAGGTTCCCAATCTTCATAAACTTCATAAGGTGCTGGAGATGGTCGAGTTCTAGGGTTACCTCGGTAGAAAGCTTCCTCTTGATGTTGGAGTTGTCAAAAATTGTGGTTTTCAGTGACTTCTTCATTAGGGAACTGATATGTCATGCAACAGTAAAAGTCTTCGAGCTCTTCTTCTCCATCTTCTTTAGTGGATGATAGATCATAGGACTCATCATTCTCTCTTGGCAAATCTTCATAAGGGTTCTTCTTAGCTTTTTCTTCAAAGTAAGCTTCTCCTTCATCGGTTTGATATTACTTATCTAGTCCACTCCTTGGACTTGTTAGGATCGGTTGGATACTCATATGAGGCTCCATGTTCTTCTTCAGCATCAGTAGGTTGATATAATTGATCTTCACTTCAATTATTGCATTCACCGGATTTGTTGAATAAGGCTTCTATTTTCCACTCTAGGCGGCTCTCGATGGTGTCAATGGTGTAACCCATATTGATAATCTTCGTTCGGTCATCACCAATATACTCCGTGTTGTTTAAGACTTGATTATTGACAGCATTGATTTGTTCCTCCAAGCGTGTAACGTCCTTGGTGATAGTCTCGAGTTTGGCTCCAAACTCAATGCTCATCTTGTCCAACTTAGCATTTAGAACTCTATCAGCCTCCTCTTGACTTGATATAAGTTCATCCATCATCTTCATGAGCTTGTCTTCATTGTAAGAGCTCCTTGAAGTGATTGGTTTTCGATTGTAATAGAAAAAGTTTTCATATACATCGACATTCATAACTTCTTGCGGATCAAGGTGATGGTCTGTTACAAAGCATGGCACGTCCGTGTAAGAATGGTCAGCTCCGCAGTAAGCTGGTCCAAGTGGTGCTCGGCTTCCAGATGGTCGAGTGAAAGCACTGCGACAAGGTTGCCTAAGTGATGGTACAATGCTTGATCAAGAGCGACCAATGCTTGTACCTTGCAGCGAGTGGGCTCGCGGACCGGATGAGTCTCCGTCCGTGGCTCGGTAATGTGACATGAGCTCGGCTATTGTGAGATTCTCAAAATCTCCTGGGAGAGCCTCGAGGTTCATCCTCAAGGTCTCCTGAAACAATGAAAAACACGAAGAAAAATTAAAAGCAAGGTGTCCTAGACGTTACTCTAGTTCCTAGACTCTTGTAAACAACAATCTCTCCCCGGCAACGGCGCCAAAAAGCTTTGATGTGTGTGGTTTTTCACTTCAAATCTCTTACCTTAAAAAGACCACACAACTGCTGAAAGTGCACAGCTAATCGGTAGTAGTATTTAAGGATCGATCCCACAAAGAGAGCGTTGTTGTTCAACGAAATCCAACGGAGGTAAGTAAGGCTAGGACTCAATAAAAATAGGGTTTTGGTTGTCACGGTTGTAGCAAGCAAATAAATGTAAATAAAAGCAAGTAAAAATAATAAAGCAAGCGTTGGGCATCAAGGGGAATCACATGGGTTCAATGATCTATCTATCTAGGAAAGTTTAGGGTTAGTTTGTTTATCTAAAAGTCGGACTACGAAACACTAATGAACCGTTAACTTAAAGTTCTCAAGCTAACCGTCTAAGATCACTACAATTCGTTACTCAACTGTCGCAGGCAACAACACATAGATCAAAGCATTTAAAACAGGTTCGATTATGATACGTGGAATTCTATAGGTAAGGGGTATGTGCTTCCTATGTCTCCCCACACATCTAAGGAAGGTCAAGCACACATGAAAGCTTTTGGCAAAGCTCACACACTTTAGATCATAGTTAGTTCATGAGGCTAACTTAAAGCATTAAGTAAAGACTTAGAATTAAAGCATAGAATAAACAGATTTAAATCTAACAAACCCTAAAAATTGCCACCTAAACTAAGATCATCTATCCCCTTTGATTTATCCCATTAAACCCAACTAGAAAAGTACTCTAGCATGTTTAAGGGAATCATCAAAGCAAGGTTTAAACAATTCATAAACATAAAAGAATAAATAGAGAAAAGCGTTTTAGATATTACTTCAATGATTGTCAAACAAAGTTGTAGTATCTTCTCCCTTAGAAACAAAGTACAAAGCAAATAAAATAGAAGGAGTTGGTGGATCCCAAAGCTTCAAAGAGAGGGACGAGGGAGAGGTCTGGACGTCGGCTGCTCCTCTGGTCGTGTCTCTTGGCTGCTCCAATGATTGCACACTCAAAACCCTAGGGCTTAGAAGAGTATTTATAAGGTTCTGTCTAGATTTAGGGTTTTGTAAGGGTAGAAACGTCTTCTCTTGTTAAGTGCATGGCAAGGGGCGGCGTAGGAAGCTTCTAGAATGGTGGTGAAGACTTGTACTGGGCCGCCGTGGTGGTAGCTGGTCAGGCCTTCAATAAAAATCCCATTGGCTTGAGGGTTCTCCTTACGTCGGTTTAAGGTACGTCTCGGTAAATCGGGCATAACTTCCGGATGGTCAGATGGATTGACTTGATTCCACAAGGAGGAGAAAGATGACTCTCTCAGCTTTCCACAGACTCCAAGTACGACGAAATGTCAGTTCTGGAAGTTCTTCAAACGTTGCCCGTACTATAAAGCTCTGATACTTTTCTAAAACGTATTTTCCTTGCCTTTTGGTCCTTTTTGGTATAAAACCTGTAAAACCTTCTTGAAACCTAAAATACTTGATAATGGACATTAAAGCCTTGAAATCATATCAAAATCTTCCTAAATGCATATTAAAACTATATCTAAAATGGGTAAAATAATGATGTTATCAAAGACTGATATTTGACTTATCATAGATCTTTTCACAGATCTGTGTGGCGTCCTTCACTCCAGCCATCTATCTCTTCATCTTCCACTGCTACCGAATATACAGAACAGTGTTTTCAACCATTTGTCAATTCATTTTCTCTTCGCTGTGTTCCATCTATCATCCAACGAATAGGCATAACAGTGCTATCAACAATTTGCTTATTTCCATCTATCCACGTGGGTTCCCTCACCAGGTTCCTATATCAGCCACACAATTGACTAAAGAGCCCGCCACAAAGGCCACACAATGGCTAAACAGCCCGCCACAAAGGCCACACAATGTCTTAAAAGACCACCACACACGGGCACAATGACTCAAAAGTCCGCCACGAAGGCCACACAAGCCCCTCCAAGGCTCACCACCACTAAAAATGGACAAATTCTAAGTCACATAAAACTTTCCATTTTTAGAACTATTCACTTTTGGAAACTTTCCTCTTTTAGAAACTTCTATTTCAGGAAACTTTTCCCCTTTAACCACACTTCACGGAAATTTCGTACTCCAAACACCACCTCATCTCGTTACTTAGTCGCACAACCAACCACCCCTAAGCGACCAAGTAAACAAGAGAGATAGGTTGGAATACTCCATTCCCGCTCCAGCTTTAGACTATAGCTAGGACTAGGCTAGACAAGCTCAAGTCGTGGCCTGCTTCTCATACCACTTCTTCAATCTTGCCTTCATCCTTGCCTCTGGATCCCATGTCTGCTCCTCAACACCATCACTGTCCCAAAGGACTCTCATCAAAGGAACCTTCTTCTTCTAAAGTTCCTTGATCCTCCTCTCGGGAACCCTCAATGGTCGCGCCTCCAAAGTCATGTTAGGCTGAAGATCCTCATGAATCTTAGCCAACAACTTATCATCCTCACAGAGAAACTTCCACAACATAGACACATGAAAAACCTTGTGGAACGCATGCATAACCTCAGGCAACTCCAGCCTATATGCTACTGGTCCTACCCACTCCAACACTCTGAACGGACCCATATACCTCAGACTCAACTTAGTCTTTGTCAATGACCTGTTCGGACCCTGCAACATGGCCATCTTGAGGTATACTCTGTCTCCTACCTGAAACTTAAGATCTCTCGTCCTCCTATCGACATAACTCCTCTGCCGATCCTGAGCTTCCTTCATGTTCAGCTTGAGAACCGAATCTTCTCTGAGGTCTCCTGAACAAAACTAACACCATACATGCTCCTCTCCCCCCACCTAAGTCCAGCATAACGGTGTGCGACATGGCCTCCCATACAAAGCCTCATAAGGAGCCATCTCAATACTCGCCTGATAGTTGTTGTTTTAAGCAAACTCTACCAGGTTCAGGTGATCTGCCCAATGGCCACCCCAATCCAACACACACATCCTCAGCAAATCCTCCAACGTCTGGACCGTCCTCTCTGACTGTCCATCTGTTTGGGGATGATAAGTTGTACTCATATGCACCTTAGTGCCCATCTCTACCTAAAATGCCCTCCTGAACACCGAAGTGAACTTAGAATCCCTATCAGACACAATACTCGCTAGCACCCCAAACAACCTGACTATCTCCCTCACATACTTCTTAGTCAAGATCGCTGCTCCATCTGTCTTCTTAATGGCCAGAAAATGTGCAGATTTAGTCAACCGGTCCACAATGACCCAAATAACATCAAAGGTCCGAGACACTGGCAATCCTACCACAAAATCAATAGTAATCATATCCCACTTCCACTCGGGAATGGGTAGAGTCTTCAGTAACCCGCCTGGAACATGATTCTCAACATTCACTAGCTGGCAAACATCGCACCTCGCGACCCAACTAGCTACATCCTTCTTTATCCCGACCTAGTAATAGTATCTCTTGAGATCACGGTACATCTTAGTCGTTCTTGGATCAATAGAGAACTTGATCGCATGAGCCTCCCTCAGAATCTCCTGTCTCAGCTCCTCATCCTTGGGCACACAAATCCACCCATGCACCAAAATAATACCATTAGCTGAAACCTGATACTCATAATCAACATCCTTTGCGGCATTCACCAGCCACAAATCTTTCTCTTGTGCCAACCACACTCTAATCCGAAGATCTGCTTTATCAACCGCCTCCAAACCCAACGACTCCTCAGACACTGCATACAACCTCAACGCATTGATCTCTCCTATCAATCTCATAAACGTTGCTGGCGCGTTAGTCAAACCAAACAACATCACCACAAACTAATAATGCCCATACCTTGTCCTGAATGCAGTCTTCCTCACATCTGCTTCATCTATCGGAATATGATGACAACCCAACGCCATATCTATCTTGGAGAACCAAATAACACCTCTCAACTGATTCAAAAACTCATCGATCCTGGGAATAGGGTACTTGTTCTTCATAGTGACCCGGTTCAAACCTCTGTAATCAATGCACAAGCGGAAACTCACATCCTTCTTCTTAACGAATAACATCGGCGCTCCACACTATGAAACACTAGGACGAATGAATCCGTTACTCAACAGATCCTCCAACTGCTTCTTCAGCTCTGCCCATCTCTGCTGGAGCCATCCTGTAAGGAGTCTTGGGTAACGGTGTCGTTCCTGGTTCCAGTTCAATCGTGAAAGGATCAGACCAAGATGGTGGTAACCTCTGCAACGACTGGAACACGTCCTCAAACTCCTCAACAACCTTAATACCTTTAACCGTAGACTACCCTACTAACTCTGATATCAATCTGGTAACCAAATAAGCCTCACGGTCCTTCTCGATCATCTTCCCAGCCTGCATGGCCGAGATCACGAGACTCCCCGAAATCAAACTAATCCCCTGAAAAACCATTTTCCCTCCTGGACGCTCAAACTCCACTCTACCCCGATAACAATCCAAATGTACCATATGCCGATGTAACCAATCCATTCCGAGAATAACATCATACAGCTCCACTGGACTGATAAGCAAATCAGCTGGCCATGACTGTCCCGTGATCTGAATATCAACTACCCTAGCTCTTCCAATGACCTTCGAAAACTTGCATCGCGCAACTCTGACAACTCCTGTACGCTCCCCAGAATCTCCACTGATATCAGCACTCGCTGCACACTCCGGAGTAATGAAGCTATGAGTAGCTCCAGAATCAAACATAACATGGAACTTAAACCCGCCCACCAACAAGGTCCCTACACATACCTCATGTGTTGAGAACCTAACACTTTATCACAGACAAAACATAAAATCCAAACCTACTGAAATTCACAAAGTTTAAATACCAGAAATTATACATGTGATCGCCCCAGCACTGGTTCCACCAGTCTCAACCGTCGTGTAAACCCGTGGCGCCTGCTCAATCCGTGCTACCTCCTGCACTCCAGGCTGCACCACATGTTGCACCGCTGGCACTGCCATCTGCAGCAACTTAGGACACTTGGGCTTGATGTGCCTAGTCTCCCTGCAATGATAGCATACACGAACCGCTGCTGTCGCATCACTCCTCTGGGGACAGCTAGCTACCTTGTGATCCATGCTCCCACAACCAAAGAATCCTGCACCACTCGGCCTCTATGTATCCTTCCACTTCCTCTTGGTTCCCTATGCAGGCTTGTCGCCCTTGCTAGAACCTCCCTAATGTTGAGCCTTCCTACGCTGCATCTCTGGACTAACCGCCCGGATATCCTCCTCAATATTTGCTGCAATCTCAACCAACTCTGCGCGCGTAGCATTACATTATCCTCTACAATGGACCCTCCAGTCATCACGAAGAGCCCTCATAAACCTCGTGATCTGAGACTCCAGCTCCCGCACTGACCGTGTCCCCTGAGATAACTAAACGAACTGCACCTCCAACCGAGCCAATGACTATCTCGGAAAATACTTGCGGTAGAACTCCTCCAAGAAGTCAGCCCAAGTCAGCACCCTCTGCACTCTCCTCGCAGCCTCTAATCTCCACCTAAGCATCATCAATCAAATTGTGGACCCCAATGTCCACCAAAAACTCCTCAGGACATCTCAGAGTCTGGAAGTTACGTTCCACACTCGTCCTCCATGCATCTGCTGTAGTAGGATCTGTACCACCTGGAAACCGCACTGTATCCAAGCCACGCATCTCCCTCAGCATAGATAAATAACGACCATGCGCTCCCCCATCCGCAGCCATTGACTGCCGCTCCTCCGCCACCACTTGTGGCACTACCTGAGCCTGAGCCGATACCACTGCTGGCAACCGCTCCAAAACCTGTGCTAACAAGCCCACAATATCCACTCCAGGAACTCCACCCAGTGGGACTCCCACACCCGGAACCCTAGCATCACTGGCCACTCGAGCACCAACACTGCCCCCTCCGGCCACACTCATGGAATCCTCCTGGATACCCTGCGACTCGCCAACACCCTCAGCTGTCACACTCTGGTCCACAGTATCACTAACTGCTGGGACTCTGCCCCTACCACGACCACGACCGCGTCCACAACCACGACCGCGTCCTTGACCACGACCAACAACAACATCCTCTCTAAACAACTGAACTACCATGAACATAAGGCTAAGCAAGATATTTAAACAGAACACAGAAACATAAACTCACCGTGGAATCACACAGTAGGCTCGAAGAGGATGTTCTAGGACTCCATGCCAGACACAATTGACTAACTCACATAATCAATCAAAGCATGCAAATCCCAAACATCAACATCACAAAGCCTAGTGAACCCAAACCTAGAACCATAGGGGCTCTGATACTAACTGAAACGACTCGACCAATTTTTTTATAAATAAATAATAATAATAATAATATATACTCCACAGCTAGTGGTCCCATACCCACTAGCCACCTAACCACAAACACACAACAACGGGTAACATAACCAATATCAATAAACCAATATTCAAGTATAACAATTCCAATAACCAAACATCAGGAAAACATAGAACCAACAACCTAGAAATGTTCTACTGACCAAGTCTAACAACCTAGCAATGCCAGACAACAACCAATCGAATCTCAAGAACATCCTCCTCTTCATTGCCTTGATTCCACGATCACACTTTGCCTTTACCTGCACCACAAACACAAATTGAGATGCATGAGTATTTGATAAACACTCAGTGACGCAACCCTCCCATCTATTGGGCTACACACACAAGCAATAAGATCTCTACATGTCACAATAATCAAACAATATAAACAAACCAGGCAATATACAAAGCAACACGTCATTGTCGTAACTGAAGAAGGGGGTCGACCGACACCAGATGGTGTCGATCGACACTAGCACGTGCCCGACAAACTCAAAACCCTAGTGGTGTCGACCGACACCTCCAAATGGTGTCGATCGACACAGCCAAAGTTATCGAGCCGTCCTCGCGTTGGTGTCAACCAACACCCCAACTGGTGTCGATTGACACTGATGCCTAGCATCGATTTCCTTTGATCAGAAACTCCGAAAACTCGCCTCCACGCATCCTCAGAAGCAACCTAGACATAGCAGCCACGAAAAACCATAGAGAACTCAAAGGAAACAATCACATAAGCACCAAATCACCGAAATACTAGAGATCTTAGCTTAGATAAGCCATGGTCATGCACTCACCTCTCTACAGGAAGATTCTGACAAATAGAAACGAACCCAACCCTCCTAGCAAACTTCTAGCACCTTCCTAGCCTCTGATCTCCCAAGAATCGCCAAGAAATCTCACCAATCTTCCCAAAAACTCAAGAACACAGTTTCTCTCTTTTTCTCTCTGTCAAAACGGCGAAACACAACCAAAAACACGACCTAGGTCATCCTCTCAATTATATATCCCGGTTCAATGGTTTCCTTAAACAAAACCAAACCAAATCGACCACTAAATCAATCTGGTCAAACTAGAAATATCGGTGTCAATCGACACTACCATTGGTAAAAATGGACACCCATCCCCAAAACACACATTTTGGTTTACGGATGTTACAATTGTATATTCAACAATAGCAATTTTACTTTGCTATTAACTGTGACACCCAATTTTGTAGAAATTACAATTTACCGGGGTGTTTTTTTTTATTTTTGAATAATTTGACAAATTAAAAGAGAAAAAGCTCTAGTTTTGTTATATTTATATAATACAATGATACAAAATATTATTACAACGTAAAAATACATAATCAAATGATAATTTCAAACAACTCTTGTATCTAGACGAGTTGAGAGTAGTTGATATTTTTAAAATAAGATTAGGTTTGCTTTAGTATTCTATAAGATTTGGTTTGTTTTTATGTATATTTTATGAAAGATTTTTTTTCGAAAGCTGAAACTGACTTATTTTGTGGTGGTGAATGAATGATGTATGGAATGATGATGTATGGAATGAATAGAAGTCAGGGTGTTTCAATTCCCCTTATGCAATTGTAGTATAAGAGGTGTCAATCCAATCTGAGTGTTTGTAAACAATCAAGATGTGCATATGAGTCTAAGTCAAGCCAATTGTAAAGATTGTTTGTCACTAACAATCCTATAATGAGATATGAAACGCAGAAAGTAAAAACAAATAGAACAAGATACTAAATGCAAACAGAACAGACAAATTAAAGCTATAATGAAACTAGAACAGAAGTAGACACTATGCTGATGAACTAATGCAAGACAAGTAATGAACAGAAAACTAAGTGAATGCAATGGAAATGAAACAGGAATGAAACAAGACAATCACAAATCATAAACACAAGTTCTGGGGATGAACTCGAGCAGCACTCGACCGAGTGTAGGTCGAGTACATGGTCGAGCTAGACTAAACGTGAAAACAGAGCAACACAAGAAAAACAGAGCAATGCAAAAACTAATCAAACAACAAGCAAGCAATGATATTTAGACTAAGATATTAATAAACAAAGAAGGCCTTGAGGAGGGATTCATGGGCTGAGCTAATCATTGTGGTTATCTAACTTGGTCAACAAATCTCAAGAAAACTTTGAGCTGATCTCTAGACATACTATTCTAAGACATGTTTAATCCACTCTCATGGAAAGAAACAATCAAACCTATGCATTTCTAGACTTGTTTAATCCACTCTCATGTTTAATCCACTCTCATGTTCTCACAAAGTAAAGAATCTACACAAGCAGGCATTAAGCAATACATCTCAAACCAAACAAGACTTCTAATCTCTTAGCAAGCCTAATGGTAAGCTCTAGATCTAGCCTTATCTATGCTCCTTAGACATTGGTGTGATGCTAAGATGCTTGAAATCAAACCCTACCTTCTCAGATATAGGATCAGCATTAAGATCATCTAGCCTAGAAGAGATCTACAACAATCAAGCTTGACCAAATCAAACAAACCACAAGATCAACCCAGCCTAACCCATCCTCAAGGTCCTAAACAAACTACTCACAAGAACACATGGTGAAATATGTCAAAAACCCAGAAAATAATGAAACTTGCATCATTAGAAAGATGAAACAGAGATCTACAATATTGATGAAGGAATAAAACTCGAAATCTTAATACTTTGAAAGTTATGAAACAAACAAAATATAAGAATCTAGTCTTTCTCTCTCAAACAAGTACAAAATCTAAAAAAAAAAAAAAGTGCAAAAGGAATAATATCTAAAAAAGGTAAAAACTAGGTTTTAGACTCTCTAAAAAGCTGGATTCTTTTTTTGGCTGCAAGTACAAGGGCCTTATATAGGAGGTGAGGTGGAAGCCCTAAAAATACAAAAAGTCAAAGCAGTCAACGGCTCGGTCAACTCGACCAGTGCTCGGTCGAGTGGCTGGTCGAGCTGGCTTCTCTCGTGCATTCTCCACTCGGTCGAGTCCTTCTCAGCACACGGTCGAGTGGTGGTCGAGTGGTGCGGTCGAGTTGGACTCCGGACCTTGATTCTACAGCCTTAACTCTCTTGTTTTCTCCTCAGGATTGCTTCACTTCTCCTCAGCATTGCTTCCATGCTCCTTAAGCTCCAAAATCACCTGTTTATGCATGAAAAGATGCAAATGCAATGCAACTATACTCTAATGCATGATTAGTCCTAAAGCTACACAATAATGGCCTAAATGGATAGCAAAAGATGCAAAAGTTGTGAATAAACTAAGGGAAAACAAGGTAAAATATATGAACATCAACACCCCCAAACTTAGTCTTTGCTTGCCCTCAAGCAAATAATCAAGACAAAAGAAGGTAGGTGAGGTTTGAAAGTGGGATCTCAGCTCCTAAAGCTTGCAAATAGACTATCTAGAATCAATGTCCAAGTTACTAGTACTATGATGCAAGTTGAATGAGCTATACTTAAAGACTTTAGACAAGCATATCACAACCTTCACTGATTTGAGCCTTAGACATCCACATGCATTCAAATCAACCATTTCCTTTAACATTCATTAATCAAGAACATGAATCAATTCTATGCAATGCTTAAACTCATTTGGCTTGGCAGTAAAAGGTTTAGAGACAATGATGGTCTCTTTTTAGAGTAGGGCTTATCAATATCAAGGTTCTCTCATAAAAAATGGATTGAGCTTTAGAAGAATGCTAAAGGTAAGAACACTTAGACACATACAAGAACAAAACCTTGTCTACCCAAAGGCACCCAAAGTGTTTATCCTATCAATCTAAACCCAATTGATCCTAGTGCTACCCTTTAACTTCTTTTCTTCTTTTTCACCCTTTTCTCTTTTGGTTTTAAAGTCTTAGGAGAGGTTTCTTATTTGATCTTTCTAGTGGAATGGGGGATTCTTACTTATTTGCTATGGTTCTCTTTTCTTCTTATTCTTAAGACATATAAGCATTTTGCTAGACTTCTCTTTTCTTTCTTTCTTTTCTTTAACTAGAACCATCTTTAAACAACCTTATTCTTCCCATTCTTTCACTAGACTTTAAATTTTCTTAAACACATTCCCCTCCTAAAGACTCTAACCTTTTCTTTCTCTTTTTCCTCTTTTCTTTTCATAATAGCCAAGTCCCAAACCCAACAAGTGAACCACCTAGTCCTATCTAGTTTGAAAAATGCAAACTAGAACTACACAAGGCTTTACTCTTGTCAGTTCAAACCTAACACTTTCTACCAAGCTCAATCCCAAAAATAGGCCTCACACACACAAGAATAAACATGGCTTGAAAGAAGGTTTGGTTTAGGGGTAGGGGAACTGATTCTTAATGAGGAAATCAGCTACTTGGATCAACAAGAGTGGTAAAAAGGAAGAAGATGATCCAAATATGTATATGGTATCCATGAGTTTAAAGCAATGCACACATTGATAATTGAAAGTCAATATTAGGTTCTTATAAATAGGAAATGGTTTCAAATCTCAACATGCTTCAATTTAGACCAAATGCAATGTAGGAATTCAAGGCTTGGTTCAATCTTATTCTTCTAACCACTCAACTAGCAT
Source organism: Camelina sativa (assembly GCF_000633955.1). Taxonomy (NCBI): domain Eukaryota; kingdom Viridiplantae; phylum Streptophyta; class Magnoliopsida; order Brassicales; family Brassicaceae; genus Camelina; species Camelina sativa. Next base: position 16,627,974 of record NC_025694.1, on the reverse strand, counting down.
CAAAGTACTATTAACTTGGGCATTGATCCTAGTCTAGTGAATAAACAAGCTAACAAGGGAATACTCATCATAGATCCCTAATGCAAATACTATACAATCCTACATGAAACATGCTAAACAAGATCCTAATGTGCAGTGCAAACTACATGAACACTCTTTTTTTTTAAAGATTTTTGCAAAAAATTTCAAATTTTTAGGGTTTTTCTATGCCTTAGATGCTATGCAAGTATTAACATGATGATGCTAAAAATTTGAAATAAGAATCACAAAACACAATGTCAAATGCTATCTCAAACCCTCCCCCAAACTTAAATCACACAGTCCCTGTGTGAAAGAAATTTGATTGAGGATTCAAGATGAAAAACAAAAAACAAAACACAATGTCAAATGCAATGATATCTACAAGTGAAGGTGATAGTGGTACCTTAGGGATTGTGGAAGTAGTTGTCCACATCCATCTGCATGCTGTCATAGGAGTAGTTGGGGTCTTGCTGGTGACTTGGAGGTGGAGATTGGGGCAGCTCGACGATGGGAATCGACCGGGACTCGGTCGAGTACGTGCTCGAGTGGGGGGGTCGAGCTGGACCACGAGTGTCAAAATGTTGACCTTGCTGCTGGTAGAACTGCTGGTAGAGTGCTGGATCCATGAAGTACTGGGGTGGGATGGGAGGGTAACCTTGATATCCTGGATAAGCAGCTGGAGGTGGGAAGCCATAGGTTGATCTGGGCTGGAACTCGGCCGAGTGCATTGGAGGTGCTCGGTCGAGTGGGTGCTCGAGTGACCCGGTCGAGTACCTTGAAAATGGTTGTTCTCGGGTACTTGAGCTCCTCTTCCTCTGATTTGGCTCATACATTGAAGCCCTAGCTGGTTCCACAGGGTTCGCAACTCTAGAAAGTGCTCTAGTTGAGCTACTCCTCCTCAAAGGGCTTGATGGTGTAGGTGAAGAATTCCCACTCTTCAACTCAGCAATCTCCTTCTTTAAGCCCTTGATAGACTTAGCCATGTTGGTCACCTTCTTCTTCAGCTTATCAAACCTCTTCCCATGCCATTTGTTCCATTTTTGCAAAAGGGTTAATCTCTTGGTAGCCTCCCTCACTCCTCTACTATCTCTTGGGTTGAGCTCATAATCCTCAAAGTAAAATTGCTCCTCCCCATCAGCCATTTGCACATCTCCAGCTTCATCAACTCTAAGTTGAACTATCCCATCAAACAAATGCTCCTCAACTGGCCAAAAGTCAATGTTGGCTCCTTCTTGAATGGTGGTGAGCTCTTGGTTAGGCAAAATCAGTTGCTTTTTCCCAAGTGTTGGAAGTTCAAAGTTGAAAATGTGATTCCCTTGATGCATCTCCTTGGCTAGGATGAGAGTAGAGGTGAGGTAGCTAGAGTCAATCCATCTTGGTGAAACCCTTTCTCCTCTAAGTGGAACCTTAGCAGCTTGTAGGATTGGAGTAATGATGCCTCCAATGGTTAGTGCTCCTCTTGATCCTTTGTTCTCCAACTTGCCTACCCAACTTCTCAAGTAAATCATGTGGTCAATGAGCACCATTGCTAGGTCAGTCTCCACAGTGCTCCCAAGAATGATGGTACCATTTCTTGCTTGAAAGATGATTCCATTGAGAGCCAAATCAATCATCTTTAGCTCCCCCTCATTAATGTTCCCAGTTTCCTTCCTAGCAAAGAAGGTGTTGGCAAGAGCTTTGTGGAAGTACCTTAGGACTGGGCTCCTTATCCTTGAACTCTTGGAATTGGAGGATGAGTAGTATTTGTTGTCCCCAATGGTTTCCCACACAGCATAGAGCTCTTCTCTTGGAATCATCAAACTCCTATTGCTCCCAACCTCAAAACCAAACACATTGGCTATCTTCTTCATTGAAAGTTCATACCTTTTCCCCTTGATTGTGAAAGCAATGTGACCAGCTCCAAACTCAGCATCCTTCCTTGCATATGTATGCAGCTTGACTGTGGCTAGAAACTCACAACTCTCTTCTTTGTAGCCCTCCATGCAAAGCCCCATAAACTTGGTTAGGTTGCTCTTCTCAAAGAGATACTCCACATCTTCACCAATGGCTAGCTTCTACATGGTTTCCTTGTGTGGATATCTAGTCCCTAAGAACTCCATTCTCATGAAAGCATCATAGAGTTGCCTCTTTGACAACCCACAGGACTCAGCTTCTCCATCATCCTCTATCTCTTCTTTTTCACTTTCTTCCTCACTCTCATTCTCACTCTCCTCTTGTTCAACCTCAACTGCTGGCCTCTTCCCTTTGGCCTTGTGTCTCCTCATGAACTCATTGAGAGTTGACTCCCTTTCCTCCTCACTTTCAGTCCTCTCAGGATCTTCCTCAACTCTCTCTCTCCTTGGACGCGGCATCTGGCTCGACCGGCTGCTCGAACCACCACTCGGTCGAGTGCATGATCGAGTGGGGCGTCGAGTGGCCCTTCCAGCTTCTCCTCTTGATTCAAGGCTAGCATCATGACGTTCCATGGAGGTTGCAGCGGTTTGTTGAGACTTCCTAGTGATTCTTGAAGACATTTTTCAAATAGAACTGAAGGGAATAGACTCAAAGCTCAAAGTTAATAGGTTAGTGAACCAAAAACTTGAAAGAACTAAGCTTGAGCAAAAGATAAGCTATGAGAGAGACTTTAAAACTTGAATTCAATGGTTTTGAGCAAATGAGAGAATGTGAGAGGTATAATTTCGTGCAAGGTCTATATAAAGAAGCTAAGGGGACAAAGAGACAAGGGTGGAGCGTCCATACCATTCAAATTTGAAATGGGAATCTTTGACCTGCTTTTTGCTGCCACTCGACCCCACACTCGACTGTACACGGTCGAGCACCTTGACCAAATTTTGAAATTTCAAAATTTTTCTTCTTGTTCTTCCCTCCACTTGATCGTTCTAGCGATTTGAAGATCAAATGGGCCTTAATTCCTTTCTAGCTCGGTCGAGTACCTCTCGTGGGCAGGTCGAGTGGGCCTGCGAGTCTCCTTTTCCAAGTCTAAATCTCTCCTTACTTAACTACATTTTCACCTAAAGGCCTGTCCAACACAAACATAAAAGAAAACACATCAAAACTACAAGGAAAATAAACCATATTTACAAAGGATACCTTAGGGACTTCCTCCCTAGTGAGCTTGTTTAAAGTCACTAAGCTTGACTTTGGTGCCCTTTTTAGACTTGGTTTAGATACCAAGGAGGTGATGAAATCCTCCCTGGAACCTCTTGATCACTGTGAAGTTGATCCTTGATCACCTCACCCTTAACACACAAACCATGTTTCTTCTTGATTTTGAGCCTTGGTCTTGCCTTCCTTAAGGACCTCTTGTTCAGCTTAACTTGAAGATCCTCAACCATACTAGTCAACTCTTGAACTGACCTCTTAAGCTTTTCCACAGAATCATCTTGAAAGGAGAGCTTAGCCTTTGGAGTTGCTTCACCACTTGAACCTTCTTGACCTCCTTTGTCCTTGATAGTAAAAGGTTGATCATCAATGGTAGGAAGGTTGGTTGGGTTATAGATGTTAAACTTCATGGCTATATCTTCAGCAATGTTCAAGGTCACAAGACCCTCTTTGAAATCGATAACTGCTTCAACAGTGGCTAAGAATGGCCTTCCAAGAATGATTGGATCTTCAGGTTCCTTGTCCATCTCCAACACCACAAAATCAGTGTGAACCCTTGCCTTCCCTATCTTGACTGGGACATTCTCCAACCTTCCAACTATCTCCTTGTTTGACCCATCAGCTAAACATATATGAAGGTTGGTGGACTTGAAATCAGTTCTCCCAAGCTTTTGTGCTATGGAGTATGGCATCACACTTGTTGAAGCTCCCAAATCACAAAGGCATTGGTTGTAGTGAAGATAGCTAAGTGTGCAAGGCAGATAGAATGGACCTGGATCCTTAAGCTTGATTGGAATGATAACTCCTCCAAGGTCCTCAAGATCCTTCTCATCTTGAGCTTCAGCCTTCTTCTTTGACAAATCAAGCAAAAAGTCTTTGTAGAGAGGATATGGATCATACTGTTCCAAGGCAGGTCCTCTCTCTTCTTCTTGGTAAGCAATGGTGATCTCTTGTATGGCCAACACTTCCTCAACCACAGCTTCTTCAATCACAACCACTTCCTTCAAAGCCTTCTCTTCCTCTTGTTGCTTAGCCATCATCTCCTTTCTCTCAATGATTTCCCTAAGCTCCTTAATCTTTTGTGCCTTGAAACGTCCTGGGAATGGAAGAGGTGGCTTGTAAGCAGGAGGAATGTACTTAGCAGGCTTGACAGCTTCTGAGTCTGCAACTCGATCGACCACTCGAGCATGCACTCGGTCGAGTGGCTGTTCGAGTACTTGTTCGAGTGAAATAGCGGACTCCAGTTGCTTTGCACAAACGTCACTTGGGGCTTCAGTAACTAATGAATTCCCCCAAACTTGGACTTCACTGTCCTCAACGACTTCCTCATCAGAGATATGAATGGCTTTTGCAGTGAACTCCCTTGGATTTTGAACAGCTTTTCCAGGGAGTTGGTTGGGTTTAGGAGCTGAAGTAGAGGCAATGTTGCTCTCCATATACTTCACTCTGGAGTTGTGACCTTCAAACTTCATGTTCAGATCATTGTACTGTGATGTGAGCATTTGATTCAACTCATCAAACTGTTTGGCTTCCTTAATCGTGCCTTGTGTTTGCCCAATCAACAACTGTTGCATCATTATTCTTAAGTCTTGTTCCTGGCCTTGGTTAGTCTGAAACCCTGGTGGGGGACACAATTGGGGCTGGAACACTTGGTGTTGTTGCTTGGGGATGTAGTTTTGTTGCTGTTGAGGTTGTTGAGGTGGATAGACTTGGTCTTGAGGGTTGGCCACATTGGTGCTCCTATAAGAGAGATTGTTGTTTTTGAAACCTCCTTGGTTGTAGCCTTTGAATCCTCCCTGGTTTTGCATGTAGCACAACTCAGCAAATTCAGGCTCCCCCTCTTGAACTGGAGCTTCCTCTTCACCAATGAAGTGAATGGACTTGGACTGGCTGAGGAGTATCTTGTCAAGCTTCTCATTGACCATCTTCAAATCCTTCTTATACTTGTCCTCTTGATCAGTTGAGGAGCTCCTTATGGTCCTATCATAGTCCTCATTATAATTGCCATCAGATTGAGCAAGATTCTCAACTAATTCCCATCCTTCTTCCACATTCTTGTTGAGGAAATTGCCATTAGAGGCTGTGTCAAGAAGCATTCTTATCTTGGGAAGCACTCCTCTATACAAGGTGCTTAGAAGTGACTCATTGCTGAAGCCATGGTGAGGACACTGAGTTTGGAATCCTTTAAACCTCTCCCAAGCTTCACAAAAGCTCTCATTATTCCTTTGAGCAAACCCAGAAATCTCATTCCTCAGCCTAGCAGTCCTTGCATTGGAGAAGAACTTGGCCAAAAAAGCTTTCTTGCATGCATCCCATGTGGTGATAGCTCCAGTAGGTAGAGTCTTCTCCCAAAGGTGAGCTTTGTCTCCAAGAGAAAATGGGAAGAGCCTTAATTTGAATCCATCTTCACTCACTCCATTGATCTTTGTGAGTCCACATATTCTGTCAAACTCATCAAAGTGATCTAGTGGATCCTCCATTGGCAACCCATGAAACTTGTTGGCTTGTATCATTGAGATCAATCCACTCTTGATCTCAAAGTTATTGTTTGCTACTGAAGGTGGCACAATTCCAGCCCTTTGGTTGTGGGTATTGGGTGCATCTCCTGCACCAATGTGCCTTGGTCTTTGCTCATGGATAGCTTGTTGCTCCATGATGTCTTGACCTTGTTGTTGTTGAACTACTCTTCCTTGCTTATGTCTCAAACCCTTTTGTAGCCTGTGGATGTTGTCAATAGGCTGTTGAAGACTATCTTTGCCTTTTGACCTTGTGTGCATCAACAAACTCTACTACAGACTCGAACAGGTACACGGTCGAGCGCAGGCTCGAGTGGGTGGTCGAGTCGACTGGGAAGTAATGGCTAATTTGGTCCGGCTTCTGGCTCGATCAAGTGCTCGATCACAGCTCGGTCGAGTGGTGGTCGAGTAGGTGGTCGAGTGGGTACCTGAAACACAAAACAGCCAAGCAAAGGAAGATTCGAGTTCAGTAACTTCACAAGTGTTTAAACGAACTTAATCTTAGACTAATATTGATCCTAAATGTCACAAAACAAACTCAAATGGGCAACGGCGTCAAATTGAAACTGACT
>NC_025694.1:16568398-16621516 GCF_000633955.1 Camelina sativa | reverse complement strand
CTTGACCTTGTTGTTGTTGAACTACTCTTCCTTGCTTATGTCTCAAACCCTTTTGTAGCCTGTGGATGTTGTCAATAGGCTGTTGAAGACTATCTTTGCTTTTTTACCTTGTGTGCATCAACAAACTCTACTACAGACTCGAACAGGTACACGGTCGAGCGAAGGCTCGAGTGGGTGGTCGAGTCGACTGGGAAGTAATGGCTAATTGGATCCGGCTTCTGGCTCGATCAAGTGCTCGATCACAGCTCGGACGAGTGGTGGTCGAGTGGGTGGTCGAGTGGGTACCTGAAACTCAAGACAGCCAAGCAAAGGAAGATTCGAGTTCAGTAACGTCACAAGTGTTTAAACGAACTTAATCTTAGACTAATAATGATCCTAAATGTCACAAAACACACTCAAATGGGCAACGACGCCAAATTGAAACTGACTTTCTTTGTGGTGTGGTGAATGAATGATGTATGGAATGATGATGTATGGAATGAATAGAAGTCAGGGTGTTTCAATTCCCCTTATGCAATTGTAGTATAAGAGGTGTCAATCCAATCTGAGTGTTTGTGAACAATCAAGATGTGCATATGAGTCTAAGTCAAGCCAATTGTAAAGATTGTTTGTCACTAACAATCCTATAATGAGATATGAAATGCAGAAAGTAAAAACAACTAGAACAAGATACTAAATGCAAACAGAACAGACAAGTTAAAGCTATAATGAAACTAGAACAGAAGTAGACACTATGCTGATGAACTAATGCAAGACAAGTAATGAACAGAAAACTAAGTGAATGCAATGGAAATGAAACAGGAATGAAACAAGACAATCACAAATCATAAACACAAGTTCTGGGGATGAACTCGAGCAGCACTCGACCGAGTGTAGGTCGAGTACAGGGTCGAGCTAGACTAAACGTGAAAACAGAGCAACACAAGAAAAACAGAGCAATGCAAAAACTAATCAAACAACAAGCAAGCAATGATATTTAGACTAAGATATTAATAAACAAAGAAGGCCTTGAGGAGGGATTCATGGGCTGAGCTAATCATTGTGGTTATCTAACTTGGTCAACAAATCTCAAGCAAACTTTGAGCTGATCTCTAGACATACTATTCTAAGACATGTTTAATCCACTCTCATGGCAAGAAACAATCAAACCTATGCATTTCTAGACTTGTTCTCACAAAGTAAAGAATCTACACAAGCAGGCATTAAGCAATACATCTCAAACCAAACAAGACTTCTAATCTCTTAGCAAGCCTAATGGTAAGCTCTAGATCTAGCCTTATCTATGCTCCTTAGACATTGGTGTGATGCTAAGATGCTTGAAATCAAACCCTACCTTCTCAGATATAGGATCAGCATTAAGATCATCTAGCCTAGAAGAGATCTACAACAATCAAGCTTGACCAAATCAAACAAACCACAAGATCAACCCAGCCTAACCCATCCTCAAGGTCCTAAACAAACTACTCACAAGAACACATGGTGAAATATGTCAAAAACCCAGAAAATAATGAAACTTGCATCATTAGAAAGATGAAACAGAGATCTACAATATTGATGAAGGAATAAAACTCGAAATCTTAATACTTTGAAAGTTATGAAACAAACAAAATATAAGAATCTAGTCTTTCTCTCTCAAACAAGTACAAAATCTAAAAAAAAAAAAAAGTGCAAAAGGAATAATATCTAAAAAAGGTAAAAACTAGGTTTTAGACTCTCTAAAAAGCTGGATTCTTTTTTTGGCTGCAAGTACAAGGGCCTTATATAGGAGGTGAGGTGGAAGCCCTAAAAATACAAAAAGTCAAAGTAGTCAACGGCTCGGTCAACTCGACCAGTGCTCGGTCGAGTGGCTGGTCGAGCTGGCTTCTCTCGTGCACTCTCCACTCGGTCGAGTCCTCCTCAGCACACGGTCGAGTGGTGGTCGAGTGGTGCGGTCGAGTTGGACTCCGGACCTTGATTCTACAGCCTTAACTCTCTTGTTTTCTCCTCAGGATTGCTTCACTTCTCCTCAGCATTGCTTCCATGCTCCTTAAGCTCCAAAATCACCTGTTTATGCATGAAAAGATGCAAATGCAATGCAACTATACTCTAATGCATGATTAGTCCTAAAGCTACACAATAATGGCCTAAATGGATAGCAAAAGATGCAAAAGTTGTGAATAGACTAAGGGAAAACAAGGTAAAATATATGAACATCAAAAGCATATACTGTTTGACCAAATTTAATTTATTTAAAAATATATTAAATATATAATGCAAATTTGACAACTCGTCCCGCGGACCCCACTAGCCCCCCCCCCNCCGCTAGCTGCCCCAACGGACCGTCCGTAGACCCTGTTATTCATCCAAATCCACCAATAGGTTATTGGTGTGCTAGACGTTCCTCGAACCCTGGTCCCCACCCTATAACAACCTTCCCACAGGACAAGCTGCAACAATTGACCTGCATAACTAAAAAGACCTGACCCGTTTTTTATAATAAATTAATTAATAATAGATAATAATAATAATAACTACCACTAGTGGTCCCATACCCACTAGCCACCTAACCACTATCACAACCATCAGCGGAATAACCAACACCAATAACTAACCAATAATAAACCAATATTAAACATAACAATATCCAAACAACAAGAAACACCAAACCAGCAACCTATCAATGTTTCTAATGACCCAACTCTAGCAACCTAGAATTGCGAGACCACATCCAATCGAGTCAGTAGAACATCCTCCTCTTCATTGCCTTGATTCCACGATCACACTTTGCCATTACCTGCACAACAAACACAAATGCAATGCATGAATATTTTATAAACACTCAGTAAAGAACCATCATAAAACATTCAACAAACAAACCAGACTCTGCATCGACCGACATAAGGCTTGCATCGACCGACACCACCTGGGGACTACATCGACCGACGCATGATATGCATCGACCGATGCAAGGTTCACTTGCATCGACCGATACTCCCATTGCATCGACCGACGCATGCTCGACATCATGTGAAAACCCTAATTGCATCGACTGACGCCTCCACATGGCATCGACCGATACTCTTAGGTCAATCTGCGCCGTCCTAGCACCATCGACCGACGCACAAAGTGCATCGACCGATGCACATGCCGAGCATCATTTCCTCGAAGCTTCTCGCCGGATCTTCGTTACTGCAACCACAAGACTCGATCCCAAGCCACAAGAAAGCCTCACACGGACCTAAACAACGTTCTAACAAGCCAAACAACACATAAACAAACAGATTAGAGAATCTCCAGCTTAGATAAGCCATGGTCATGCACTTACCTTTGCGACAGACGAAATCTGACCCAAACACAGGAAGAAAACGCTCATAGGAAGCTCCTACAACGATCCCAGCGACAGATCTCTATAGAAACAGCTTTCAACTCCAATAAATCACCAAGAACACTCAAGAACACCAAGAACTCTTCTCTCTCTCTTTCGTTTCTCTCAAAAGCGGCTAAACACGCATAATGAGACAAAACTCGAGTTTAAGGGTTTCCCTAACCCAAAACGCAGCGTTTAACTTAAGTCGAAACGCAGAAACCTGAACCTGCATCGACCGATGCACCACCAGCATCGACCGATGCACCACCAGCATCGACCGATGCACATCCCAAACCGGGATTTTGGTTCGCGGATGTTACAATTATCCCCCACCAGTATAGATTCATCCTCGACTCTCGAACAACCATCAGCCAAGGACTCCCATGCAACCGTCTCCACGTCCCGCACTCCTCCGACCGATCTATGAAAGGTCACCTCTAGGCGATAGACTCACGCTCCAGGCATTATTTTCTCTTGACTTTTGGACTAGACTCACGCTCCAGGCATTATTTTCTCTTGACTTTCGGACTTTCCTTTTACTCACAGGACTAAACCTTAAGTTTTTTTATTGGCTCCTCATCAGACCGAAGCCTCCATGCCATAATATTGGCTCCTTATCGGGCCTAAGCCCGCATGCCATAATATATAAGAAAGTCCAATACCCCTCTCTCGGCTTGCCACCCTACAGCACGCCCCCGGATCGTCATCCGAAGTCGATATACGACCCATACTCCCCAAGAGTCGTAATCAAACAATTCTGAACACGTCTGAGTCCTATCCCTATCCAGGTTTCCTTTCCGTGGCTCGCGTAAGACAACACGATGTCCTACCAACCACATATCCCCTCACTGGAATACCTCATGACCACACAAGGATAATCTCACTGCCCCACGGGCCGCCACAAGGCCTAACAAATGTCCTAAAGAGTACCGCCACCAAGGCCAAGCAAATGTCCTAAACAGGACCACCACAAAGGCTAGACAAATGTCCTAAACAGGACCGCCACAAAGGTCATCTGTCCCAAAGGACTGTCACAAAGACCATCTGTCCTGAAGGACCGTCACAAAGACCATCTGTTCCGAAGGACCGTCACATAGACCATCTGTCCCGAAGGACCATCACAAAGACCATCTGTCCCGAAGGACCGTCACAAAGACCATCTGTCCTGAAGGACCGTCACGAAGACCATCTGTCCCAAAGGACCGTCACAAAGACCATCTGTCCCAAAAGACCGTCACCAAGACCATCTGACCCGACGGACCGCCTAAACAGGCACTCTGGCTAAACAACCCGCCACAAAGGCCACACAATTGGCTAAAGAGCCCGCCACAAAGGCCACACAATGGCTAAACAGCCCGCCCAAAGGCCACACAATGTCTCAAAAGACCGCCACACTCGGCTCAATGACTCAACCACACAAGCCCCTCTGAGGCTCTCCGACACTAAAAATTGACAAATTCTAACTAACATAAAACTTTCCATTTTTAGCACTTTCCACTTTTAGAAACTTCTAACTTAGTAAACATTCCCTCAAACCACCGCCTCACGGAAATTTCGTACANTTTCCTTTCCGTGGCTCGCGTAAGACAACACGATGTCCTACCAACCACATATCCCCTCACTGGAATACCTCATGACCACACAAGGATAATCTCACTGCCCCACGGGCCGCCACAAGGCCTAACAAATGTCCTAAAGAGTACCGCCACCAAGGCCAAGCAAATGTCCTAAACAGGACCACCACAAAGGCTAGACAAATGTCCTAAACAGGACCGCCACAAAGGTCATCTGTCCCAAAGGACTGTCACAAAGACCATCTGTCCTGAAGGACCGTCACAAAGACCATCTGTTCCGAAGGACCGTCACATAGACCATCTGTCCCGAAGGACCATCACAAAGACCATCTGTCCCGAAGGACCGTCACAAAGACCATCTGTCCTGAAGGACCGTCACGAAGACCATCTGTCCCAAAGGACCGTCACAAAGACCATCTGTCCCAAAAGACCGTCACCAAGACCATCTGACCCGACGGACCGCCTAAACAGGCACTCTGGCTAAACAACCCGCCACAAAGGCCACACAATTGGCTAAAGAGCCCGCCACAAAGGCCACACAATGGCTAAACAGCCCGCCCAAAGGCCACACAATGTCTCAAAAGACCGCCACACTCGGCTCAATGACTCAACCACACAAGCCCCTCTGAGGCTCTCCGACACTAAAAATTGACAAATTCTAACTAACATAAAACTTTCCATTTTTAGCACTTTCCACTTTTAGAAACTTCTAACTTAGTAAACATTCCCTCAAACCACCGCCTCACGGAAATTTCGTACACCGAACACCACCTCATCTTGTTACTTAGTCGCACAACCAACCACCCCAAGCGACCAAGTAAACAAGAGAGATGGGCTGGAATACTCCATTCCCGCTCCAGCCACGGATTACAGATGGGACTAGGCTAGGCAAGCTCAAGTCGCGGCTTGCTTCTCATACCACTCCTTGACCCNCTGTCCCGAAGGACCGTCACAAAGACCATCTGTCCTGAAGGACCGTCACGAAGACCATCTGTCCCAAAGGACCGTCACAAAGACCATCTGTCCCAAAAGACCGTCACCAAGACCATCTGACCCGACGGACCGCCTAAACAGGCACTCTGGCTAAACAACCCGCCACAAAGGCCACACAATTGGCTAAAGAGCCCGCCACAAAGGCCACACAATGGCTAAACAGCCCGCCCAAAGGCCACACAATGTCTCAAAAGACCGCCACACTCGGCTCAATGACTCAACCACACAAGCCCCTCTGAGGCTCTCCGACACTAAAAATTGACAAATTCTAACTAACATAAAACTTTCCATTTTTAGCACTTTCCACTTTTAGAAACTTCTAACTTAGTAAACATTCCCTCAAACCACCGCCTCACGGAAATTTCGTACACCGAACACCACCTCATCTTGTTACTTAGTCGCACAACCAACCACCCCAAGCGACCAAGTAAACAAGAGAGATGGGCTGGAATACTCCATTCCCGCTCCAGCCACGGATTACAGATGGGACTAGGCTAGGCAAGCTCAAGTCGCGGCTTGCTTCTCATACCACTCCTTGACCCTTGCCTTCATCCTCGCCTCTGGCTCCCAAGTCTCCTCCTCAACACCATCACAGTCCTAAAGGACTCTCATCAAAGGAATCTTCTTCTTCCGAAGTTCCTTGATCCTCCTCCCGAGCACCCTCACTGGTCTCGCCGCCAAAGTCATGTTGGGCTGAGGATCCTCAGGAATCTTAGCCAACAACTGGTCATCCTCACGGAGACACTTCCGCAACATAGACACATGGAAAACCTTATGGAATACTCGCATANCAATTGGCTAAAGAGCCCGCCACAAAGGCCACACAATGGCTAAACAGCCCGCCCAAAGGCCACACAATGTCTCAAAAGACCGCCACACTCGGCTCAATGACTCAACCACACAAGCCCCTCTGAGGCTCTCCGACACTAAAAATTGACAAATTCTAACTAACATAAAACTTTCCATTTTTAGCACTTTCCACTTTTAGAAACTTCTAACTTAGTAAACATTCCCTCAAACCACCGCCTCACGGAAATTTCGTACACCGAACACCACCTCATCTTGTTACTTAGTCGCACAACCAACCACCCCAAGCGACCAAGTAAACAAGAGAGATGGGCTGGAATACTCCATTCCCGCTCCAGCCACGGATTACAGATGGGACTAGGCTAGGCAAGCTCAAGTCGCGGCTTGCTTCTCATACCACTCCTTGACCCTTGCCTTCATCCTCGCCTCTGGCTCCCAAGTCTCCTCCTCAACACCATCACAGTCCTAAAGGACTCTCATCAAAGGAATCTTCTTCTTCCGAAGTTCCTTGATCCTCCTCCCGAGCACCCTCACTGGTCTCGCCGCCAAAGTCATGTTGGGCTGAGGATCCTCAGGAATCTTAGCCAACAACTGGTCATCCTCACGGAGACACTTCCGCAACATAGACACATGGAAAACCTTATGGAATACTCGCATAACCTCCAGTCTATATGCCACTGGTCCAACTCGCTCAATCACTCTGAACGGACCCATATACCTCAGACTCAACTTAGTCTCAGTCAATGACCTGTTCGGACCCCACAACATGGCCATCTTGAGGTACACTCTATCTCCAATCTTAAATTCAAGATCTCTCCTCCTCCTATCGGCATAACTCATCTACCGATCCTGAGCTTCTTTCATGTTCACTTTGATAACCCGAAAATTCTATGAGGTCTCATGAACAAAATCTGCCCCGTACATAATCCTATCTCTCACCTGAGTCCAGTATAACGGTGTACGACACGGCCTCCCATACAAAGCCTCATAAGGAGCCATGCCAATACTCGCCTGGTAACTGTTGTTATAAGAAAACTATACCAAGCTCAGGTGATCTGACCAATGGCCACCCCAATCGAGCACACACATCCTCAGCAAATCCTCCAACGTCTAGATCGTCCTCTCTGACTATCCATCTGTCTGGGGATGATAAGCTGTACTCATATGCACCTTAGTGTTATCTCTGCCTGAAATGCCCTCTAGAACACTGAAGTGAACTTAGAATCCCTTTCAGACACACTGTTCGCTGGCACCCCATGCAACCTGACTATCTCCTTCACATACTTCTTAGCCAAGACTGCTGCTCCATCAGTCTTTTTAATGGCCAGAAAATGTGCCAACTTAGTCAACCGGTCCATAATGACCCAAATAGCATCAAACGTCATGGACACTGGCAAACCCACCACGAAGTCCATAGTAATCATATCCCACTTCCACTCTGGAATGGAAAGACTCTTCATTAATCCACCTAGTACCCGATGCTCAGCCTTCACTAGCTGACACACATCGCACCTCGCAACCTAACTAGCCACGTCCTTCTTCATCCCGACCCAGTGATAGTACCTCTTGAGATCACGGTACATCTTAGTCGCTCCTGGATGAATAGAGAACATGCTCGCATGAGTCTCTCTCAAGATCTCCTGCCTCAACTCCTCATCCTTAGGCACACAAATCCGCCCATGCACCAAAATAGTACCATTAGCCGAAACCTGATACTCTGAATCCACATCCTTTGAGGCATTCACCAGCTCCAAATCCCTCTCCTGAGCCAACCGCACTCTGCTCAACAGATCTGCTCTATCAGCTGCCACCAAACCCAACGGTTCCTGTGACACAACACACAGACTCAACACACTGATCTCTCCTACCATAGACTCCATATTCTTCTCCTGAGCCGAAGCCGCCTGCTTCTGACTCAAAGCATCAGCAACCAAGTTAGCCTTACCAGGGTGATAGGCTATATCCAGATCATAATCGCCACCAGCTCCATCCACCGCCTCTGCCTCAGGTTCAACTCGGGCTGAGTGAATATATACTTCAGGCTCTTATGATCTGTAAACACTTGTACCTTTTCACCATAAAGATAAGATCTCCAAATCTTCAGGGCCAAAATTTCAACACCCATCTCCAAGTCATGAGTAGGATAGTTGTCCTCATGCTTCTGCAACTTCCGTGAAGCATAGGCAATCACCTTCCCATGTTGCATCAACACACACCCCAAACCAACTCTAGATGCATCTGTCTAAACCACATAGGGTTCTCCCTACTCAGGCAAAGCTAACACTGGAGCGGTAGTCAACATCTCCTTCAGGCTTGCAAAGCCTTCCTTACACTCCTGTTACCAGACAAAAGGAACATCCTTCCTTGTCAACTAAGTCAGAGGACGTGCTCTGCTCGCAAACCCCTGCACAAACCTCTTGTAGTAACCTGTCAACCCAAGAAAACTCCTGATCTTCGTGGCATTATGTGGTCTAGGCCAATCCCTGATAGACTGAATCTTCTCCGGATCTACAGAAACCCCATCTGCAGACACAATATGACCCAGAAAACACATCTCACGCTGCCAGAAACTACACTTGCTCAGCTTAACAAACTGCTACTGCTCACGCAGCTTCTCTAGAACTGCTCTCAAATGCACTGCATGCTCCTAAGGACTCTTAGAATAAACAAGGATATCGTCGATGAAGATGATGACAGACACGTCTAGAAACTCCTGAAACGCTGTTCATCAACCTCATAAACGCTGATGGCGCATTTGTTAACCCAAACAACATCGCCACAAACTCATAAACTCATACCTCATCCTTCTACTTGACGAACAACACCGACACTCCCCACGCTGAAGTGATAAGACGTAAGAACCCCCAATTTTTCTTCCTCAGCCCTACTAGACTAATAGTCAAGTATGCTGACATCAACTCAACACCACCCGGATATCAACACCTCTTGTCCACCCAAGAACCTCTACTAACTTGTCTCATAGGCAAACTTCCACAAGATAGCGTATTACAAAGTTAGCTTTTTGCTTAGAAATCTCCACAGCAAATCATCAATACAGGCGTAATAAAACAAACAAGTATCATACGTTCACACATTCTGATTCACCGCATCAAATGCTTTGCAAGCCGCCAACTCAAACCACTTGCCTTGTTTCCCCCAGCAAACTTACCAAAACCTTGAATCTAGCAACCCTGTCCATCTCCAATGAACATAATCCAACATCGTCGCAACGATTAGATTATCCTGCCATTAAGGCTTCTCGTGAACTTATGTATCCGGAAAACATGCCTTTCCCGGCTCAAACCTGCTGCAACTCCCCTTCCCGGGACTCCAGCACCACCAGCCTCATAATCCTGGCGCAACAGCCACACATTCATAACCGCTCTGGTCATAAAACCCTGACCCATTGGTCAACACATCCAAAACCCGAGATTAAACCAACCTCAATCTCTCGAGGTCTACATTCAATTGGTTTGTTTATACTCACGTCCTAGGCATTGCTTGCTCCCAATTCCTCCACCCTTAGGTTGCAACCTTTGAGCCATACCGATCTCACTCTCAGACTAGTCTCTTTGAGTTATAACGTCTCACTCTTGGACCACATTCCTCAATATCTCGGTATCAGGGGAACTACTCATTCCCTCAGGGGAACATAATCCCATTTGCCACTCTCGGAGCCCTAGCCCCTCGAGCTATCGATATTCAGGAGAATCACGATCCCCTCTGGAGCAACAATCCTTAACGACTATAAACATATCCAAGCCAAAAGTACCTCATGTGGTCCGAGTATAACATTGCAATGTTACACCTGCCCACTCAACTTCTTATATCAAACTGAATTACCCACCAAACAGAGAAGTATCTGATCCAACTGGATATAACCACTTATCTGCCCCTTTAGGCTCGATACCTCTCGAGAATAATCTCGTACCGTTCATCTAAAACTGCTCCATCCTCCTAACAAAAGATGGATAGTCCTCAACATCCGCAGTCCTCGGCTGCACCCCGCCACATGCGGTACACTGGAGCCTGCACTGGTACCCCCTCTCGGTAACCGCTCCCACAGCACGCCAATAGATCCGCCAAGCGATCATCTCAACCCTGGGCTCCACCTGCTCAACCCCACACTTCGGTTCCCAGCACCCCCGGCACGCTCACCGGCTAACCTCCTACGGACACTCCTGATACGCTTGCGATCCTACGGTATACCTCCTCTTGGAACTCTGGACCACACACTCGCTGGCCTCGGAAACCCGTCCGACCACGGCCACGACAACGCCCACGTCCACGACCAACAACTCAAACACCTTTAACCACTGCACTTCCAAGAACAGAGGCTAACAAGCAATCTTAACATAACACAAAAACACCAAAACATAAACTCACCGTGGAATCACACTGTAGGCTCGAAGAGGATGTTCTAGGACTCCATGCCACACATATTTGATTAACTCACATAGTCAAGCAACGCATGCAATCCCGACATCAACAACAAAAACCTAGTGAGCCCAAACCTAGAACCGTAAGAGCTCTGATACCAAACTGAAACGACCTGACCCGTTTTTTTTATAATAAATTAATTAAATAATAGATAATAATAATAATAAATACCACTAGTGGTCCAATACCCACTAGTCACTTAATCACAATCACAACCAACAGCGGAATAACGAACACCAATAACTAACCAATAATAAACCAATATTATCACATAACAATATCCAAACAACAAGAAACACTAAACCAGCAACCTATCAATGTTTCTAATGATCCAACTCTAGCAACCTAGCAATGCCAGACCACATCCAATCGAGTCTCTATAACATCCTCCTCTTCATTGCCTTGATTTCACGATCACACTTTGCCTTTACCTGCAGAACAAACACAAATTGCAATGCATGAGTATTTTATAAGCACTCAAAAAGGCAATCTTCCCATATACTGGGCTATACACACAAGCAATAGAGATACTCTAACCATGATAAAACATTCAACAAACTAACCAGACTCTGCAACGACCGACACAAGGCTTGCATCAACCGACACTACCTGGGGACTGCATCGACCGACGCATGATATGCATCGACCGATGCAAGGTTCAATTGCATCGACTGATGCTCCCATTGCATCGACCAACACATGCTCAACATCAAGCGAAAACCCTTATTGCATCGACCGACGCCTCCACATGGCATCGACCGATGCTCTTAGGTCAAGCTACGCTGTCCTCGTTTTCCCCGAAGCTCCTTGCCGGATCTTTGTTCCTGCAACCACAAGACTCAATCCCAAGCCTCAAGAAATCCTCACACGGACCTATGCAACGTTCTAACAAGCCAAACAACACATAAACAAACAGATCAGAGAATCTCCAGCTTAGATAAGCCATGGTCATGCACTTACCTTTGCCACAGAAGAAATCTGACCCAAACACAGGAAAAATAAGCTCTTAGGAAGTTCCTACAACGATCCCAGCTACATATCTCTACAGAATCAGCTTCCAGCTCCAAGAAATCACCAAAAACACTCAAGAACACCAAGAATTCTTCTCTCTCTCTTTCGTTTCTCTCAAAAGCGGCTAAACACGCCTAATGAGACAAAACTCGAGTTTAAGGGTTTCCCTAATCCAAAACGCAGCATTTAACTTAAGTCAAAACGCAGAAAACTGAACCAGCATCGACCGATGCACATCCCAAACCGGAATTTCGATTCGCGAATGTTACAGCAAAAACGTGCAAGTTTAATTTATAAAAAATAGCTACAAAATATAATAAAGCTAGAAAATTGAGCTACAAAACACAAAACTACAATGCAAATATAGATCTACTAAACAATATATAATGGCAATTTCAAATAGCTACAAAACATATTAGAATAGCGTAAAATTGTTCTATAACAATACAAAGTAAAAAAAAACGCTAATATAGCCGTACATTTAATAGCATAGCAAAAAAACGCTATTCTATGTGGTCACTCAAAGATAGCTCTTTTAATCATAGTGTTTATGAGTCTAACATGTAAAAGATATAATAGCAATTTTTGTGTGCTAAGAATACACATTTCTTGTAGTGTCGATCTTTTTTGGTAAACTCGTTTATTTTACAGTTCACCGGCTTTGTTTATGAAGAGAAAATTGTCTCAAAATAGACCACTGGTTAATTTGATTCAGTATTCTCTATTAACGACTCATATTCTCTTCTTTTTTTTCTTCTTCATCTCACAGAAAAATGATCTAAAATCTCTAAAAGATTAGAAAATAATGTAAATTAAACAAATAGATATATAGTCATCTCTTAAAACAAAAACATTTATATATATATATATATATATAGGTTATTTTATTATTCAAAACATTTATTCAGTATACATTGCGGTACAATTGTATTTTGACTGTAAACTAAAATGTCATTATATCTATCCCCAGCTCTAAGTAGACAATGCCATATTGTTTTATTGACTCCTTCATCCCTGAATTTAATTTCTCGCATAGCTTCATTGTTTAGTTGTAGGACTCCTAAATCTTGTTTTTTGGAGCGGCAATGATATTTGAGAACTTTACCAGGACCGAGTCGATTCCTAATTCTTATCATGTTTTCCTTGCAAGCTTCATTTATTTCAAAATAAATAGCAGTAACTAACATGAAAAGTATTAAACGCTTCATATTTTCGGATCTAAAAAAATTATTGGAATAATAAGGTTATCAACATCTAGTATTTATAATCTTTTTGTGTGGGAAACACTTTAAAAAACAAAAAAGCAAAATTCAGTAAACAATCTATGTATAGTATTAACTAAATTTAGACATAACCAAGAACAAATTAGACTTTTGGTAATAGGATATTTTAGTGTCAAAATATATGGTTCGCCGATAAATTAGTTAATCATAAAAATTTCTGTTGACACAACAAAAAACTAATGGGGATAATATCTATCAAGTCTAGCCCACTTTGAGCCTAATTCAAGTCTAAGAAAGTCCAAAATAATCATTTTATTTTGTGGTCAAAGAGGGATGACGAAAATGGAGTTCAACTCACCTTGGAAAGGACACCTTGGGAAGACAAACTTCAAGAGTTGAATCTTCATTCAACTATCTATCTTTATTATGTTTTAGTTTCAAGAATAATCAATATTTGGCTTTGTTACCAAGTTTTTTATCCCTATATAATCTCATGTAATCTCATTTGAGAATCAATCAATCAATTTTCCTTTTTCATTTTAAGAGTCTATCTCTTTGTTCTTTGTCTAGAACATTTGATTGTTTTAAAACATTGATTCGAAGCAGTAAACAGCTATGTTACTCTTCCTAGGGTCAAAATATGTAAAAATCCAATGCATTTGACGGATTATAAGAGTTTGGGTGTAATTTGGAGTGTTTAGACACCACTAATATCCATTTTGTCCCGAAACAGGCTAAAACCAAGAAAACATTGATTCGAAGCAGCAAACAGCCTTTTTACTGTTTCTAGGGTCAGAATGTGTGACAATCCAATGCATTTGACTAATTGTGAGAGTTCAAGATGAATTTGGAGTGTTTAGACAACACTTAAACCCGTTTTATCCCAAAATAGACTTAAACCTAGAAAACAGGCTAAAACCGTGAGAAAACATTGATTCGAAGCAGTAAACAGCTATGTTACTCTTTCTAGGGTCAAAATGTGTAACAATCCAATTAATTTGACTAATTATAAGAGTTCGGGTTGAATTTGAAGTGTTTAGACACCACTTATACCCATTTTGTCCCAAAACAGGCTAAACCAGAGAAAACATTGATTCAAAGCAGTAAACAGCTTTGTTATTGTTTCTAGGGTCAGAATGTGTGACAATACAATGCATTTGACTAATTGTAAGATTTCAGGATGAATTTGGAGTGTTTAGACAACACTTATACTTGTTTTATCCCAAAATAGGCTTAAACCTAAAAAACAGGTTAAAACCGAGAGAAAACATTGATTCGAAGCAGTAAACAGATATGTTACTCTTTCTAGGATTAAATTATGTAACAATCTAATGCATATGACTAATTATAAGAGTTCGGGTTGAATTTGGAAGGTTTAGACACCACTTATATTCATTTTGTCATCCCAAGGTGTCCTTCCCAAGGTGAGTTGAACTCCATTTTCGTCATCCCTCTTTGACCAAAAAATATAGTGATTATTTTGGACTTTCTTGGACTTCAATTAGGCTTAAATTAGGCTGGACTTGATAGGTATCATCCCCAATATTTTTGTAGATCTATCCAACGACACCCAACTAACAATCTGGATCCTTCAGTTTTGACCGGAAACTGATCACCAATGTACCTACTTGACACTAATATTTCCTTCTTCTTTTACCCTCAAAACTCAAATAAGCTGAACTATAAACCACATATCCTCTCCAAACAGTAGAGAATAATATAAGAAGGTTAGGTTTCCTTACCCAACAAAGTAGAGACAAACGATGATGAGTGGTAGAGTACAAAGGCAGACGGTGGCTCCAGGGGTGATGACAAACAACCTCACGATGATGGTGACTTCAGTTTCAGATTTTTAGAAGCTAGAGAAAGCTCAAAGTTGGGGCGTATGCTCTTAAGCGGCTGGAGGTAGAAGGAGGTTTATAAACCCTAGATATGTGTACGTACGTGCATACACGTAGGTTTTACGATCAAAGTTGATGGGCCCTTAGTGGGCTGGATTGGGTCTCACATTTGTCTTGATCGACCAGTTTCAGTATTTTAAGGCTTGGGCCATAAAAACCGAGAGGCGAGAAGGATCTGGAGAGATCTCATTAGGAGGGTTAGTTACACCAATCCTAGTTGCTTGCAACATGCCTCTTAGGGGAGTTGTGCATGAACCAAGATGGTTAAATGTTGTGTACCTCACATCGGAAAGATTCTTGGGGAGGATCCTCGAATGTAATTAACATTGTGTTTTATTTTCTTATTTTCTTATTTCAAATTTTTGCATACTAGTTTTATTCATTTGAGTCTACATATTTTTGCATAGAAAAACCCAAAAAAAAATTGAAAATTTGAAAATCAAAATTATAAAAAAAGAATGCTTGTGTAGTTGCATTTACATAATAGGATTGAGTCTAGATTGTTTCATATAGGATTGTTTGCATTTGCATTGGAGATTATGATGACTATAGCCTTGTAAATTTGTTGATTAACTAGGATAAATTCAATGCCCTTGTTATTAGCTGTTTGATGCTTGTTGATTAAGTTTGAAAGGTAGAACTGAACCACACCTTGACTACTTATACCTGCATTTGAAACTTTGCTGAAACATGCTGTGATTTGATGGCATTCCCTATCCTATTTGAACTTAATTTTGACTGATAATTGTCAAGTAGTGCATTGAAATCAAACTCATGAACACATTACACATACTTGGATTATCTTTTTCCTTTTTATCCACTCTTGTTAATCCAAGTAGCTGATTCCCATTATTGGAACAGTTCACCCCATCATTAGCCTTACCCTTCTTTCAAGCCATTCCTATTCTTTGAGTGATTAGGCCTCTTTTGGATTGAGGTTGGTACAAAGTGTTAGGTTAGAGCCGACAAGAATATGATTCTAAGAAGTTCTAGTTTCACATTATCCAAGCTACATAGGACTAGGTGGGAACTTGTTTCAGGGATTTGGGAATTTTTGGTAAAAAAAGATTAAAAAAATGGAAAAGAAAAGGGTACAAGGTCTTTGGAAATGGAGTGTAATCAAAGAAAAAAAATCTAGTGATAAATTTGGGAATAAAAAAAGAGAGTTGGTTCTAAAAAACAAGAAAATAAAAAACAAAAAAGAGAGAGAAAGAAACCATAGATTGATAAGTGTGCAATTCCACTAAAAGATTTTCACGAAAACCATCCCTAAAACTAGGAAAAAAAAGGGGTTTAGAAAAGCTTAAGCTAAAGGGTAGAAATTATATATATGCTTGGTATAGATTAGAAAGGATCAAAATTGATATATAAGCCTTTGGGTAAATGGGATCCTATTCTTCTATGCATCTATTGGAGCTTACGTTTAGCATTCTCCTAAAGCTCAATCCATTTTTGTTGAGAGAAACCATTTTTACAAAGATAAACCCATTGAAAACGAGGCCACCTTTGTCTCTAACCCATTCATCCTAGCCAAATGAGTTTAATAACAATGCAATGCTTGATCCATGGTTTATAGCTAATAAATGTTAAAGGGAATGGCGAATCTGAATGAATGTGTAGATTAAGGATAGAATCGGGTTTGGTTGTGAAGGGCGTGGCGAAAGTTCTTAAGTATACTCCATCACCATGCATCCTAGAGCAAATAACTTGGACATTGAATTTAACTAATCGATCAGTAAGTTTTGGCTATGAATCCCCACTTTCAAACCTCATCCTCTTACTTTCTTGCTAGAGGACTAGCAAGAGATAAGTTTGGGGGTGTTGATAACTCCTTATTTTACACTTTCTTAGGCATATTTTATTCATGTTTTGCATTGTATATAGTCTAACCTTAGCATTTTTAGGTCCTTAATCTTAGGAATTTGCATTTATGTTATTTACGATGCTGCATTTGTGCGTTTTTGATAAAAACAGGTGCTTTAGAGCCTCAAAAGAGCAAAACTGAAGTGAAACCCGAGCATGTGCCCGATGGAGTGATCGTGAGAGAAGGATAGTTCGGACCTGAACCCGATCAAGAGGATCTGAGTGCAAGAGGAACAACCCGAAGTCCAACCCGGAGAGGTACCCGACCCTAGCCTCGTTTTGACCTTCGGACAGAGCTGGGCGGCTAGGTCAAAGGGGTTTCCATATAAAAATCCCCTCCTATATGTCTCACCCTAGCAAGCGCAGACAATCACGAACCAGAGAGCGAGAGCTACTGAGAGAGAGAGAGAGAGAGCGATTTTATACTTTACAAGTCTTGTTAGGAATTCTACAACCAATTGTTTGTGTGGTTCATACACTTTGATTATGCACTACATTTATATTCTTTTTTCAATACATTATCTACCTTTATTCAATGAATTTCTTATTTGTTTATGCTTCTGTTTCGATTAACATCAGATCTGAGTAGTGATCTAAAGTTCATAGGGATGGGATAGGCTAGTATGTGTTCATAATCGGTTGGATGCCTTAGCTTGATTGTTTTTATGAAATTTTTGTTCTAGATATGTGTTCTTAGTGCTAGCTTCAGATCGAGAGGTTGAGTCTAGATCCTAGGAAGGTCAATCACCGAGAGGTGTTCAATGAATTATTTGAATCAGCCTATGCTGATTCACTCACTTAGCCTAAGAAATTAGATGAGTAAGAAGTTTATTGGCCATAGTGAATCGGATTTTAATGTCTGCTTAGTCATGTTTCTCCAACGAGAGTTGGGTAAAGGAGTGATTAGGGTTGATTGCTTGTACCACGAGAGTGGATTTGCAAGATTAGGAGATTCATTGTCTAGGGAATACATTGCTTGACGCATGTGAGGCATCCTAAATCGATTAGGAATACTTATGAACTGATTACCCCATCCTTAGGAGCTTTTGTATTTGATATTTTAAACTTTAACTTTAACTCGAACCTTTACCCGAACCGGTACTCGGTCACCAGCTTCGTGTAGATCCTCGAGTTGTTCATCGTTATTTTCTTAGAATTTCAGTTACTCGATTACCTACTCGATCTAGTACATGATTGCTTGCATCGTGTATCTAGGTCGAGTAGTTCTTGTTTCATTCTTTTTACTGCCATTCACACTAGGTTGTTAGTTAAAACCCCTCTCACTTGGCTTGACTTGCATTGTTCTGATCGCATCCTATCTGCTAGCATCACAACCATTTTGATTGATAACCCTTTGTACTATAACTGCATAGGAAATTGATACCCTGGATTAAAATCTTGTTATCAGCGTTACAATTCACCCCCTCTAACCACCGTTGCAACGATGCACACCACAGCCCGACCAAACGGTCCACGACACCCTGACCCCACTAGCCAATACAACCAAAACCTAAGATCACTACCGACCTCCAAGGTATACATCCAGTCACTATGCTCATATCCAATTGGAGAACTAATCATCTCCTCTAGAGAACTAATCATCGCCTCATTAGAAAACAAGTCATAATGTCTATAAGCATCTCCCGACCGGAACTACCTCCTGTGGTTTGCGTAAAACATCGCAATGTCCTACCAACAAGCATATTCCCTCACTGGAATATCACCACCACCTAGACCACTATTTAGGCCAACCCCAAACATTCCTGTCACTAAAGCTGTTTATCCACCTACTTCCCAAAAATAGAAAAGTTTTAACTATTCTTACAACTTTCCTTTTTTAGAATCTGTATATTCTCTTATTACCATAACATGACCAATCAAAAAAAAACATATTATCTATGACCACTCTTCTGGTCAACCTCTAAACATTCTGCCACTCCGGGTATTTCACATGCCCTTTCCAAAAATAGACAAGTCCTAACTATTCATAGGACTCTCTATTTTTAGAAAATTTCTGTTTATAGAAACTTTCCATTTTCATAATTGCATAATCATTCAACCCATTATACATCAGGATTCCATAAGAACTAATCATCTTATTAAATCCTCTCCCACCAGCATAGTCAAAATTTTTTTGCAATATGGTCCACTGAGCCACTGTCGACACCTCTGAAACCTGCCCACCAACCACTAGTGGCACTGCTGCTGGAAGCCGCGCCAAAACCTGAGCTAGCAAGCCCATCAGGACATCCTCCTGACCTGGAGCACCCTCCGCTGCAATCCCCACACTCGAGGCCCACACGCTCTACCGACACTGTAGGATGAACCTGTGACTCTGCCTGGTATCCAGACACTCTAGGATGAACCTGTGACTCTGCCACCTCCTCACTGGCCATGCTCTGGGTCACACTCATACTGACCTCAGGAACTTATCCCCATCCACGACCACGCCCATGACCAATACCTCGACCACGACCACGCCCGCGACCAGCAGCTCCCTCACCTCTAGCCATTTGTACCACCATGAACAGAAGGCTAAGCAAAACAAACGCCTCTAACTACACAAGGAACACAACTCACCGTCGAATCACACAGCAGGATTAAAGAGGATGTTCCAGGACCCCATGCCACACACAATTGACTAACTCACATAATCAACTCAAGCATGAAATCCTAAACATCAACAGCAAAAACTACAGTGAACCCTAGACCTAGAACCGTAAGGGCTCTGTTACCAAAATAAAACAACCCTTCCCGTTTTTTTAATAATAATAACTCTTTAGTGGTCCCATACCCACTAGCAACCTATCAATAATCATCAAAATCGGATAACAAAACAATTACATTAACCAAATAAAATCCAACAAAGAATAATCCAATAACCAATCAAGTAAGTAGCGAGTTCCAACATCCTACAATGTTCTATCAACTCAACTCTAGCAAACTAACAATAGCTAGACCACAATCAATCAAGCCTCTAGAACATCCTCCTCCTCATCGCCTTGATTCGACAATCACACTTTGCCTTTACCTACACCACATACACAAATTGAGATGCAGAGTATTTTCATAAATACTCAGTTAGGCAATCCTCCCACCTACTAGGCTATACACACAAGGAACTGAGATTCCATTGTTAAGGCAAACAAATAAACACAAACAACACATCAAACTAGGAAAACAAGTTTCGGATAAGTCTGGTCTCGACCGACGCTAGGTCGATGTCGACCAAAACTGACACGACCATGGTGTCGACCGACACCTAACTGGTATGGATCGACACTGCCTGCGCAAACGCGATCTGCACGAAGGCGAACGTCGAACCTCTTATTCAAATAGTGTCCAATCTATCCCAAATTTTTCCAAATGCTTCTGAAACCTATGGAAACATTAAATCACCATACCAAGCAAGCAAAACACCACACACAACAAAGAACAACCAAAACAAAAGAGATCTCAAGCTTAGATCAGCCATGGTCAAGCACTCACTTCTTTTACAAGAAGATTTGGTTGAGAAACAATGGAAACAACATCTTAAGAAGCTTCTCCTTCGTTCCCAACAACAACACTCCTTTACACAGCAACAGATCTCACCAAAAACAAGCCAAAAACCCAAACCACAAACCCTCTCTTTTCTCTCTATTTCTACTGTTAGCGGCGACCAAAAACACTAAAAACCCTCAACTTCCTCGCTTCTCCGCTTATATATGTGGTTTGGACAACCCAATTAAACCAAACCAACCCAAAATCGCGAATTAAAACAATCTGGTCGAACCAGAAAAGCTAGTGTCGATCGACACACCCCTAGTGTCGATCAACACCCATCCCCAAATTACACTATTTGGTTCACGGATGATACAATACAACATGAGCTTACTGTTGAAAAGAAAGAAGAAGAGAAAGGGCCTGCTTTGGAACAGTATGATCTATATCCTCTCTACAAAGGTATGTTACTTGACATATCCAAGCAGAAGGCTAGGAATCAAGCCAAGAGAGATCTAGATGATATTGGAACAGCTGTGATTCCAAACAAACTTGAAGCCCCAGGTTCATTCAACCTGCCATGCTCCCTCAACTACATGCACTTCAACAAGTGCCTCTGTGATCTTGGAGCCTCTGTTAGTGTTAGGCATTACTCAATAGCAGAAAAGCTGGGATATGAAGAATTCACGCCTAGTAACCTTTATATAAGTCTAGCTGATGGTTCAAACAAGGATGTGGTTGTTAAACTGGAGAACTTTCCAGTAAAGATAGGCAAGGCAAGGATTCCTACTGATTTTGTCATAATAGAAATGGAGAAAGAGCTTGAAGACCCAATCATTCTAGGGAGACCATTATTAGCTATAGTTGGAGCCATTATTGATGTGAAAAAGGGTGTGATCAGCCTAAACATTGCTGAAAGGTTGACAATGATGTTTGTTATAAAAAATAAAGCCAATCAGCCCACCATTTGAGGCCAACCCTTTACAATAGAAGTGAAAGATGATATTGAGTCTTTTGAGGATGAAGTGGACTCCAAAGATAAGGTTTCAGCTCATGAGGAATCTGTTCAAGACCTCAAAGTTTCAGTGCAAGAGTTGACTGATCTAGTGAAGGATCTTCAAGTGCAACTCAAACAGAAATCTTTGAAGAAAGCAAGGCCAAGATTCAAGCTCAAGAAGAAACAAGTTCAAGTGTCAAGGCTGTTATGATCAAGAACAAGCTGTATGGTGATCAAATTGAACCAGGGGGACCTCATCACCTCTTTGGTCTCCAAACAATGCCTAAGATGGCACCAAAAGATGAGCTAAGAGACTATAAACAAGCTCACTAGGGAGGAAGTCCCTAAGATATCTTTGTAGATAAGTTTAATTTCCTTGTAGTTTTGATTTCTTTCTTTCATGTTTGTTTTGGGCAGGCCTTGTAAGAGTGTATAAGTGGGTGTAAGAGGAGTTGGACTCATGGAGAAGGAGTTTTGAGGCCACTAGACCTGGCCCGTATGATGCACTCAATTGAGCATTGTAGAAGCACAAGCTCAATCTATCCATTCATCATTTGCTCGATCGTGTGGAGGGAGAAACAAGTTTGAAATTGAAAATTGGTCACATGCTCGAGCATGTGGGGTCGAGTGGTGGGATCGAGTAGCAGCAAAAGTGAGTCAAAGATTCCCAATTCAAATTTGAATGCCAAAAACGCTCCACCCTTGTCACCTTATCCCATTAGCCTCTTAAATTGAGGTGAATTCGACCACAAACCTCCTCACTCTCTCATTTGCATCAATGTTTCAATATCTAGCTAGAAAGTTTCTCTCTACTTTCATTATTTTGCTCAAAGCTTAGTTTTCTTGTTTTCTGGGTTACTAACCTATTAACGTTGAGCTTTGAGTCTATTTATTTAAAGTCTTCTTTCACCATGTCTTCCCAAGCCAAGTAAACACCACAACAAGCTGTTATTTGCTCAGATGCTACCAAGAACATTGCTGCACACTTCAAGGTAATTTGTGATGCACCAGTTGTTTAAAGAAGAGAAGTTGGAGAAAGCACTCGATCGCCCACTCGAACTGGCAAATGATCGAGTATCAAATCATTCAAGGGGTCGAGTGGGAAACATAAGAGGAAGAACAAGCCTGTTGAGGAAGATTTGGAGAGAACTGAGAGTGATGAGGAGAAGGAGGTTGATTATGAAGAGCATAGGAGGAACATAACAAGTGGAAAGAGGTCAGCAAAATAATTGCAACAAGAGGAGAGTGAAAGTAAAGAAGAGGTAGATTCTGGTGTTTGAACACCAAACCAGCTCTATGAAACCTTCATGACCATGAAGATCCAAAGAACCAGATATTTATACAAGGAGACCATGGAGAAGCTTTGTATAGCTGAAGATGTGGAGATTCTCTTTGAGAAATGCAGCTTAAGCAAGTTCATGGGCATGAAAAAGGAGGGTTATAGAGAAGAAAGCTGTGAGTTCTTAGCCACCCTCCAAATGCAAGTCTTTATAGAGAAGAATGCTGTGACTTCTCCTCTTCGTCAAGGAACATGATTCAGGTCTAATTGCAGTAATTGTTGAGTAGACCGTAGTCATCAACAACCACAACATATGAACCTAATAAGCCACCACAAAAATCACACTAGCTAGATTAAGAGTATTAGAACAGGAAGCACGACCCAAAATCCCAGATAAAACATGAGTATCTTCTTAATGAATTCATCTTGGTTTTGAACCAACGCCGCAACAAAGAAGAAGGCCACCGATGTACAAAGAACTGTCACCACCATAAAGAAGACTATGGTCACCATTATCAACTGGTTCCTACAGATAGTTACAATATTAGATCACTAAGTAAACACTTCTAACTATTATTTTGACGGCTTCCAAGGAAAAAAGAAACATTACATTTATATCAATTAGACCGGTTTTGATAAATGAATGAACTTCATACCTAAATCGGAAGCCGATGACGACAAGGAGAGTGATACCCATTGAGGCAGGAAACGAGACCAAATTGCAAATAACCATCCCAAGATAAAAGAAACGTTTTGAAGGATTGTGCTCTATTATCGAAGTTCCGACCATTCCATTACAAGTTTTTGTAATTAACGGCTGGAGGGAACAATCCTCATCACTCTGCCAAACGCCAACAGGAAGGTTAACCATTACCCCAAACCAGTTGATGTTGTTTAATGTTGATAATCAGTTAATGTTGTTTAATGTTGCTCCTTTGGCCAGTAATTGTTGTTTAATTAATCAATTTACATGGATGTAAATGTTTACGATTTACATATATATCGTTTACATTTATAGCATCAATACACAACGTTGAAACAGCAAACGTCACAAGTCACCAAACGTCACTCTTCACATAATATATTTCATACGTTCCTATTTATCTGTCTCTTCCTTTCATCTTCTCTTCTGGTTAGCGAAACTTAATGGCTATTCAAGAGAAAAACAAAGCTGATGAAGAAATGAAGAGATTGGCAGAACAGTACCAGATAGGCTTTTGCTTATTTTCTGTAAACAACATTAACCCATTAATACTGTTTAATGTTGCTTCTTCGGCTAGTTATTGTTGTTTAATTAATCAATTTACATGTATGTAATAGTTTACGATTTACATTTATCTCTTTTACATTTATAGCATCAATACAAAACGTTGAAATACCAAACGTCACCACTCACTACAAGCCACTCTTCAGATAGTACATTTCATATGTTCCTATTTTTCAGTCTCTTCCTCTGATCTTCTCTTCTGGTTAGCAAAACTTAATGATTAATGGTTATTAAAGAGAAAAACAAAGTTAATGAAGAAATGAAGAAATTAGTAGAACATCATCAGGTAGGCTTTTGCTTATTGTCTGTAAACAATATTAACCGGTTAATGTTGTTTAATGTTGTTGCTTTGGACGGTTAATGTTTTTTAATTAATCAATTTACATGGATTTAAAAGTTTACGATTTACATTTATATCTTTTACATTTATAGTATCAATACACAACGTTGAAACACCAAACATTACCAGTCACCAAACATCACCGCTCACCATAAGCCACTCTTTATATAGTACATTTCATACGTTCCTATTTTTCTGTCTCATCCTCTGATCTTCTCTTCTGGTTAGCGAAACTTAATGGCTATTCCAGACAAAAACAAAGCTGATGAAGAAATGAAGAGACTGCCAGAACAACACCAGGTAGGCTTTTGCTTATTGTCTGTAAACAACATTAACAAGTTAATGTTGTTTAATGTTGCTCCTTTGGCAAGTTATTGTTGTTTAATTAATGAATTTACATGGATGTAAAAGTTTAAGATTTACATTTATATCTTTTACATTTATAGCATCAATACACAACGTTGAAACACCAAACATCACCACTCACTACAAGCCATTCTTCAGATAGTATTTTTCATACGTTCCTATTTTTTTGTCTCTTCCTCTGATCTTCTCTTCTGGTTAGCGAAACTTAATGGTTATTCAAGAGAAAAAAAGCTAATGAAGAAATGAAGAGATTGGCAGAACAACATCATCTAGGCTTTTGCTTATCGTCTATGAACAACGTGAACCGGTAAATGTTATTTAATGTTGTTGCTTTGGCCAGTTATTGTTGTTTAATTAATCAATTTATATGGATGTAAAAGTTTACGATTTACATCCATATCGTTTACATTTATAGCATCAATACACAACGTTGAAACACCAAACCTCACCAGTCACCAAACGTCACTTTTCACATAATACATTTCATACGTTCCTATTTATCTGTCTCTTCCTGTCATCTTCTCTTCTGGTTAGTGAAACTTGTTGGATATACTTCAAAGACTTAAGGCCCAAGATATCCTTACAAAGGAGTGATAAGGACAAGAGGGGCTAAGAAAAATCCTACTAGAATTAGGAGTTATCTAGTTCTAATAGAAATAGGATATAAAAGCACTATATATATATCAATTGTTGAGGTGTGACAATGATATGAGAAAGTGGGCAAACTTTGTTTAGTTTTGAGCTATTTTCAAAGCAATAATAAGAGAGTGATTCTTATAAAGCAAGTATTTCTATCTTTTATTTGGTAGCAGAGCTCTAGGTTTAATCGATAAAAGTTGTGATTCGATTACAGAGCAGGTTTGGTAAAAGGTTATTGAACTACAACTATGGGAGAAATCATAGCTTCATTACGTCCAAAGGAGTTGGACAAAGCTATCTCTATTCAGTGCCCTCTTCTGACTTCTATGAATAACACGGTATGGTCTATGAGGATGAGGATCATGTTGCGGATTCATAAGGTTTCGTAAACGATTGAACCAGGATCGGATAATCCAGAAAAGAATGACATCGCTACAGCTTTGTTGTTTCAATCGATTCCTGAAGCACTTACCATGCAGGTTGGTAATTTGAATACACCAAAGGCAATTTGGGATTCAATTAAGTCTAGGAACCTTGGAGCAGAACGTGTCAAGGAGGCACGTTTGCAGACACTCATGTCAGAGTTCGAGAAGATACGCATGACAGAGGCAGACAAGGTCGACAGTTTTGCAGGAAAATTGTCTGAAATTGCAACCAAAGCAGCAGCGCTTGGTGAAAATATTTAAGAACCAAAGCTTCTGAAGAAATTCCTAAACAGACTACCTCAAAGCAAGTTTATTCACATGGTAGCTTCTCTTGAACAAGTACTCGACCTCAACACCACCAGCTTTGAAGACATAGTGGGAAGACTAAAAGCGTTTGAAGAAAGGATTGCAGGAGAAGGATATCCTGAAGATAATCAAAACAAACTTATGTTCTCTAACTCCGACCAACATCAATCAAGCTATAACAATGGAAACAATAGCTTTCGAGGTAGAGGACGTGGTAGAGGGAGAGGCTATGGAGAAACAGGTTACCGAGTAAGAGGTAGAGGAAGAAATAATTAGCAGTTTAACAATCAGTATAACACACATGATCGATCTAACACTGAACAAAACCAAACTCAAGAAAAGAAGGAGAAGTTCATCATCTGTTTTCGATGTGACAAACCCGGTCACTACGCCTCGCACTGTCCGGAGAAAACTCAGAAAGTTCAAGAAGCAAACAAGATAGAAGCATTGAAAACAGAGGAAGCGGATAAAGCTCTGTTCATGCATGAAATTGTTTTTTTGAATGAAGAAAGGGTAATTCCAAGAAACTACACCAAGGAGGATGGGATGTGGTATTTAGACAATGGAGCTAGTAATCATATGACAGGTCATAAGGATTATTTCTCTGAGCTTAATGAGAACATTGGAGGCAAAGTGAAGTTTGGAGATGGGTCTTGTGTGGAAATAAAAGGAAAAGGTTCCATAATTTTACAAAGCAAAGGTGAGGAACAGGTTTTAGTGAATGATATCTACTATATTCTTGACCTCAAAAGCAATATTTTGAGCCTAGGTCAGGCTACAGAGGTTGGCTGCGACGTTCGTATGAGACAAAACTGGTTAACAGTTCACGATCCGAGTGAAAGGTTGTTGGTGAGGGTTGTGAGATCGACTAATAGGCTGTACAAAATTAGTCTAAGAATTGGAAGACCAGTTTGTCTACACACACGTATCAAGGATGATACTTGGAAGTGGCATGCAAGGCTTGGTCACATAAATTTCAGAACAATCAAGGTTATGTTTCAACAAAAGATGGTTCTCGGTTTGTCTCAGGTAAGAGACGAGAAGACGTTGTGCGAGTCTTGTCTCGTTGGGAAGCAGACTCGACAACCATTCCCAAAAGCTACGAATTTTAGAGCCTCTAAACTTTTGGGGATTCTTCACGCTGATTTATGCGGTCCAATAACACCTGCAACACTCACACATAACATATATATTTTTGTTATTGTGGATGATTTTTCAAGATACATGTGGTCTATCTTGTTAAAGGAAAAAAGTGATGCGTTTGAAGTTTCAAGGCAAATAAGAGTGTTGTTGAAAAGGAAATTGGAAAGGAGATCATCACTCTTAGGACTGATAGAGGAGGAGAATTCACATCAAACGAGTTCAATGTTTTTTTGTGAAACAAATGGGATCAAGAGACACTTGACAGCTCCGTACACTCCACAACAGAATGGTGTGGTCGAAAGAAGAAACATGACCCTGATGGAGATGACAAGGAGCATTCTCAAGGCCATGGAGGTACCAAATTACCTTTGGGGAGAAGGAGTACGTCACAGTACGTATGTAATCAATCTGATACCTACTAAGGCGCTGAATAACATCACACCATATGAATTTTTGCGAGATAGAAAACCAAACATAGAACAACTAAGAGTATTTGGGTGTATAGCTTATGCAAAAGCTGATACTACAGGTCTTAAGAAGTTGGACGATCGATCACAGTCGTTAGTACACCTTGGAATCGAGCCTGGATCCAAGGCTTATTGACTGTTCAATCCGTCTACAAGGAGAATTGTGGTCAGCAGGGATGTAGTTTTCAATGAAAACAACAAGTGGAGTTGGAGCAGAACAGAAGATAATGAAAACAGAGAACCTGGTATGTTTCATATGCGTTGGGGTGAAATAGAAGACGTTGGTAGTGGTCCAATATTGTCGAATTCTGCAGAACAAGACAAGGATGAAGCAGAATCAGGAACCGATATGTCTCGAGAAAGTAGAGATAATAACGAGAATGTTGTTGCTCAAGACAGTCAACAACCGACTCTAAGAAGATCAGAACGACAAGTTAAGAAACCAAAGCATCTTGATGACAATGTGTTGTTAGCATCAATCGAAAGTGAGATATTACTTTTGATGATCAATGATGAGCCACGGTTCTATGAAGATGCAAAAGGACAGCAAGTGTGGAGGTTATCTTGCAAGGATGAGATCGATTCTATCAACAAAAACAAGACTTGCTTTCTTGTTGATAGACCACAAGGTGTGAAGGTAATTGGTCTCAAGTGGGTTTTCAAAATTAAAAGAAATGCAGACGGAACAATGAACAAGTACAAGGCTAGGCTTGTTGCAAAGGGCTATGTGCAAGAAAGTGGAGTTGATTATGAAGAAGCTTTTGCCCCTGTAGCTCGTATGGAGTCTATAAGGATGTTGATAGGATTAGCTGCATCGGATGGATGGGATGTACTATACGAAGAGTGGCTTATGGTGAGTGGTGACGTTCGGTGTTTCAACGTTGTGTATTGATGCTATAAATGTAAAAAATATAAATGTAAATCGTAAACTTTTAAATCAATGTAAATTGATTAATTAAACAACATTAACCGTCCAAAACAACAGCATTAAACAACATTAACAGGTTAATATTGTTTACAAACAATAAGCAAAAGCCTAACTGATTCTATTCTGCCAATTTCTTCATTTCTTCATTAGCTTTGTTTTTCTCTTTAATAGCCATTAACCATTAAGTTTCGCTAACCAGAAGAGAAGATCGGAGGAAGAGACAGAAAAATAGGAACGTATGAAATGTACTATATAAAGAGTGGCTTGTGGTGAGTGGTGATGTTTGTTGACTGGTGACGTTTGGTGTTTCAACGTTGTTTATTGATGCTATAAATGTAAGATATAAATGAATATCGTAAACTTTTACATCCATGTAAATTGATTAATTAAACAACAATAACTTGTAAAAGGAGCAACATTAAACAACATTAACAGGTTAATGTTGTTTACAGACAATAAGCAAAAGCCTACCTCGTGTTGTTCTGCCAATCTCTTCATTTTTTCAGCAGCTTTGTTTTTCCCTTGAATAGCTATTAAGTTTCGCTAACCAGAAGAGAAGATGAAAGGAAGAGACAGAAAATAAGAACGTATGAAATGCACTATGTGAAGAGTGGCTTATGGTGAGTGGTGAAGTTTGGTGACTGT
Source organism: Camelina sativa (assembly GCF_000633955.1). Classification (NCBI taxonomy): domain Eukaryota; kingdom Viridiplantae; phylum Streptophyta; class Magnoliopsida; order Brassicales; family Brassicaceae; genus Camelina; species Camelina sativa. The sequence continues at coordinate 16,592,073 of NC_025694.1, read as the reverse complement.
TTGACGTTGTGTATTGATGCTAGAAATGTAAAAGATATAAATGTAAAATCTAAACTTTTACATCCATGTAAATTGATTATTTAAACAACATTAACCGGCAGTGATTCAAATGTTAGGTCGAGTGTGTAAGAGATATCTCAAACAACCAACGTTTCTTTTGATCCGACCTATTTTTCTGTCTCATCCTCTGATCTTCTCTTCTGGTTAGCGAAACTTAATGTCTATCCACGATAAAAACAAAGCTAATGAAGAAATGAAGTGATTGAAAGAATATCATCAGGTAGGCTTTTGCTTTNACTTTTAAATCAATGTAAATTGATTAATTAAACAACATTAACCGTCCAAAACAACAGCATTAAACAACATTAACAGGTTAATATTGTTTACAAACAATAAGCAAAAGCCTAACTGATTCTATTCTGCCAATTTCTTCATTTCTTCATTAGCTTTGTTTTTCTCTTTAATAGCCATTAACCATTAAGTTTCGCTAACCAGAAGAGAAGATCGGAGGAAGAGACAGAAAAATAGGAACGTATGAAATGTACTATATAAAGAGTGGCTTGTGGTGAGTGGTGATGTTTGTTGACTGGTGACGTTTGGTGTTTCAACGTTGTTTATTGATGCTATAAATGTAAGATATAAATGAATATCGTAAACTTTTACATCCATGTAAATTGATTAATTAAACAACAATAACTTGTAAAAGGAGCAACATTAAACAACATTAACAGGTTAATGTTGTTTACAGACAATAAGCAAAAGCCTACCTCGTGTTGTTCTGCCAATCTCTTCATTTTTTCAGCAGCTTTGTTTTTCCCTTGAATAGCTATTAAGTTTCGCTAACCAGAAGAGAAGATGAAAGGAAGAGACAGAAAATAAGAACGTATGAAATGCACTATGTGAAGAGTGGCTTATGGTGAGTGGTGAAGTTTGGTGACTGTTTGACGTTGTGTATTGATGCTAGAAATGTAAAAGATATAAATGTAAAATCTAAACTTTTACATCCATGTAAATTGATTATTTAAACAACATTAACCGGCAGTGATTCAAATGTTAGGTCGAGTGTGTAAGAGATATCTCAAACAACCAACGTTTCTTTTGATCCGACCTATTTTTCTGTCTCATCCTCTGATCTTCTCTTCTGGTTAGCGAAACTTAATGTCTATCCACGATAAAAACAAAGCTAATGAAGAAATGAAGTGATTGAAAGAATATCATCAGGTAGGCTTTTGCTTTTTTCCTGTAAACAACATTAACCGTTGTTGCTTTGGCCGGTTAATGTTGTTTAATTAATCAATTTAGACGGATGTAAAAGGTTAGATTTTACATTTATATCTTTTACATTTCTAGCATCAATACACAACGTTGATACACCGAACGTCACCAGTCACCAAACTTCACCACTCACCATAAGCCACTCTTCACATAGTACATTTCATACGTTCTTATTTTTATGTCTCTTCCTTTCATCTTCTCTTCTGGTTAGCGAAACTTAACAGCTATTCAAGAGAAAAACAAAGCTGATGAAGAAATGAAGAGATTGGCAGAACAACACCAGGTAGACTTTTGCTTATTGTCTAAAAACAACATTAACCAGTTAATGTTGTTTAATGTTGCTCCTTTTACCAGTTATTGTTGTTTAATTAATCAATTTACATAGATGTAAAAGTTTACGATTTACATTTATATATTTTACATTTATAGCATCAATACACAACGTTAAAACACCAAAGGTCACTAGTCACCATAAGCCACTCTTCATATAATACATTTCATACATTCCTATTTTTCTGTCTCATCCTATGATCTTCTCTTCTGGTCAGCGAAACTTAATGGCTATTCAAGAGAAAAACAAAGCTAATTAAGAAATGAAGAGATTGGCAGAACAACATCAGCTAGGCTTTTGCTTATCGTCTGTGAACAACATTAACCGGTTAATGTTGTTTAATGTTTTTGCTTTGGCAAGTTAATGTTGTTTAATTAATAAATTTACATGGATGTAAAAGATTACGATTTACATTTTTATCTTTTACATTTATAGCATCAATACACAACGTTGAAACACCAAACGACACCAGTCAATAAACGTCACCACTCACCATAAGCCACTCTTCATATAGTACATTTCATACGTTTCTATTTTTCCGTGTCTTCCTCTGATCTTCTCTTATGGTTAGCGAAACTTAATGGCTATTCAAGAGAAAAACAAAGCTAATGAAGAAATGAAGAGATTGGCAGACCAACATCAGCTAGGTTTTTGCTTATTGTCTGTAAACAGCATTAACCAGTTAATGTTGTTTAATGTTGCTCCTTTGGCCAGTTATTGTTGTTTAATTAATGAATTTACATGGATGTAAAAGTTTACAATTTACATTTATATCTTTTACATTTATAGCATTAATACACAACATTGAAACACCAAACGTCACCACTCACCATAAGCCACTCTTCATATAGTACATTTCATAGGTTCCTATTTTTCTGTCTCATCCTATGATCTTCTCTTCTGGTTAGCGAAACTTAATGGCTATTTAAGATAAAAAAAACAAACTTAATGAAGAAATGAAGAGATTGACAGAACAACATCAGCTAGGCTTTTGCTTATTGTCTGTGAACAACATTAACCGGTTAATGTTGTTTAACGTTGCTCATTTGGCCAGTTATTGTTGTTTAATTAATCAATTTACATGGATGTAAAAGTTTACGATTTACATTTATACCTTACATTTATAGCATCAATACACAACGTTGAAACACCAAACGTCACCACTCACCATAAGCCACCCTTCATATAATACATTTCATACGTTCCTATTTTTCTGTCTCATCGTATGATCTTCTCTTCTGGTTAGCGAAACTTAATGGCTATTCAAGAGAAAAACAAAGCTAATTAAGAAATGAAGAGATTGGCAGAACAACATCAGCTAGGCTTTTGCTTATCGTCTGTGAACAACATTAACCGGTTAATGTTGTTTAATGTTTTTTCTTTGGCTAGTTAATGTTGTTTAATTAATAAATTTACATGGATGTAAAAGTTTACGATTTACATTTATAACTTTAACATTTATAGCATCAATACACAACGTTGAAATACTAAATGTCACCAGTCACCAAACGTCACCACTCACCATAAGTGAAACTTGGCATTTTATGGTGGGTGGTGATGAATGAGATGATATGATGTGATGATGAACAGGTGGAATGAAAAGATTTTCAATTTCCCTTATGATGTTGTAGTATAAGAGATGTCAATCCTAAATGAGTGTTATGCAAGCAATCAGGTTATGAATATTTGTCTAAGTCAAGCCAAATATGTAGGATGTTTGTCACTAACAACCTAATGATGAATGTAAAATGCAGAATGTAAAAGCTTATAAAAATAGATGCTAAAAGTAAAGAGAACAATGCAATGAAACAGAAATAGAAACTATAGTAATGCAAGTAATAAACTAATGCAAGGCAAGTAATGAACAGTAAACTAAATAAAATGTAACAGAAAAGCAACTAAAATGAAATAGGAATTGAAACAGGACAAACATAAAGCATAAACAGGAATTCTGGGGATGAGCTCGAGCAAGCACTCGATCGAGTGTGCGATCGAGTACAGGATCGAGTCAGACAAATGCGAGAAACAGAGCAATGCAAACAAAACAGAGCAAGACAAAAGTAAATCAAACAACGACCAAACAACAGGATTTAGACTAAGAAATCAATAGACAAGGAAGGTCTTGAGGAGGGATTCATGGGCTGGACTAATGATTAAGGTCATCTAACTTGGTCAACAAATCTCAATCAACTTGAGCTAATCTCTAGACAATGATCTCCTAGAACATGTTAATCCACTCTCATGGGAAAAACAATCAAGCTCTTATATTTCTAGACTTTTTCTCACAAAGCAAAGAACTTATACAAGCAAGCATTAAGCAACATATCAATTATGTCAAAAATCAAACAAGACATCTAATCTCTTAGCATGCCTAATGATAATCTCTAGATCTAGCCTTATCTTGCAACCTAGACATTGGTGTGATGCTAAGAAGCTTAAAATCAAATCCTACCCTCTCAGTTATAGGATCAACATAGAGTACATCTAGCCTAGAAGAGATATATAACAATCAAGCTTGACCTAGCTAAACAAACCTTAACCACAATCCAGCCTAACACATCCTCAAGATCCTAAGCAACTACTCACAAATGCTAAACATGATGAACAAAGTCATAAACCCAGAAAATAACGAAACTTGCATCATTAGAAAGATAAAGACGAGATCTACAATATTGAAGAAGGAATCAAACTCGAATTCTTTATACTTTCAGAGTTATTGAACAAACAAGTATGAAGAAATCTCTTGTTTTCTTCTTTAAAAGTAGAACAAAATCTAAGAAAATGTAAAAAATAAAAAGCATAAATTCTCAAAAGGGTAAAAACTAAGTTTTTAGATTTTCTCCCAGGTGGCTCTCTGGTGGCTGAAGGGTACAAGGTCCTTTTATAGAAAAAGTAGTGGAAGCCCTAAAAATGCTAAAAGACAAAATAGCTAGGCGGCTCGGTCAACTCGACCTGGTGCTCGTCGAGTTGGCTCTTCTTGTGCTCCTTCCACTCGGTCGAGTCCTTCTCCGCACACGGTCGAGTGTCTGGTCGAGTGGGCGGTCGAGTGGAACTCCGGACCTTGATTCTTCACCTCTAACTCCCTTGCTTTCTTCTCTTGCTAGCTTCACTCCTGTTCAGCATTGCTTCCATGCTCCTTAGGCAACTATACTCTAATGCAGGAACAGTCCTAAAAGCTATGCAAATATGGTGAAACTAGATAGCAAATGATGCAAAAGATGTGAATATATTAAAGGAAAACAGGATAAAATATATGAACATCAACACCCCCAAACTTAGTCTTTGCTTGCTCTCAAGCAAATAAACAAGACAATCAAGAAGGTAGGTGAGGTTTGAAAGTGGGATCTCAGCTCCTAAAGCTTGCCAATAAACTAGCTAGAATCAATGTCCAAGTTACTAGTACTATGATGCAAGTTGAATGAGTTGTACTTAAAGATTTTAGACAAGCCTATCACAACCTTTACCGATTTGAGCCTTAGATGTCCACATGCATTCAAATCAACCATTTCCTTTAACATTCATTAATCAAGAACATGAATCAATTCTATGCAATGCTTAAACTCATTTGGCTTGGCAGTAAAAGGTTTAGAGACAATGATGGTCTCTTTTTAGAGTAGGGCTTATCAATATCAAGGTTCTCTCATAAAAAATGGATTGAGCTTTAGAAGAATGCTAAAGGTAAGAACACTTAGACACATACAAGAACAAAACCTTGTCTACCCAAAGGCACCCAAAGTGTTTATCCTATCAATCTAAACCCAATTGATCCTAGTGCTACCCTTTAACTTCTTTTCTTCTTTTTCACCCTTTTCTCTTTTGGTTTTAAAGTCTTAGGAGAGGTTTCTTATTTGATCTTTCTAGTGGAATGGGGGATTCTTACTTATTTGCTATGGTTCTCTTTTCTTCTTATTCTTAAGACATATAAGCATTTTGCTAGACTTCTCTTTTCTTTCTTTCTTTTCTTTAACTAGAACCATCTTTAAACAACCTTATTCTTCCCATTCTTTCACTAGACTTTAAATTTTCTTAAACACATTCCCCTCCTAAAGACTCTAACCTTTTCTTTCTCTTTTCCTCTTTTCTTTTCTTTCTTTTTCAAATAACCAAGTCCCAAACCTAACAATGAAATCACCTAGTCCTATCTCGTTTGGAAAATGAAAACTAGAACTACACAAGGCATTATTCTTGTCAGTTCAAACCTAACACTTTCTACCAAGCTCAATCCCAAAATAGGCCTTACACACTCAAGAATAAACATGGCTTGAAAGAAGAAATGGTTAAGGGGTAGGGAAACTGATTTTAACGGCAATCAGCTACTTGGATCAACAAGAGTGGTAAAAGGAAAAAGATGATCCAAATATGTATATGGTATCCATGAGTTTAAAGCAATGCACAAGTTGATAATTGAAAGTCAATATTAGGTTCTTATAAGTAGGAAATGGCATCAAATCACAACATGCTTCAATTTAGACCAAGTGCAATGCAGGAATTCAAGGCTTAGTTCATTCTTATGCTTCTAACTACTCAACTAGCATCAAAGTACTATTAACTTGGGCATTGATCCTAGTTTAGTGAATTAAGCAAGCTAACAAGGCAAAACTCATCATAGATCCCTAATGCAAATATTAAACAGTCCTACATGAAACATGCTAAACAAGATCCTAATATGCAATGCAAACTACATGAACACTCTTTTTTATAATGATTTTTGCAAAAAAAATTCAAATTTTTAGGGTTTTTCTATGCCTTAGATGCAATGCAAATACTAACATGATTATGCTAAAAATTTGAAATAAGAAAACAAAACACAACATCAAATACTATCTCAAACCCTCCCCCAAACTTAAATTACACAGTCGCTGTGTAAGAAAAATTTGAAAGAGGATTCAAGACTAAAAACAAGATGAAACTAGACAAAATAAAACTAGAGATGCAATGGTATTTACAAAGGTAAGGTGATAGTGGTACCTCATGGATTGTGGAAGAATCTATCCACATCCTCATTCATGCTCTCATATGTGTAGTTGGGGTCTTGTGGTTGACTTGGAGGTGGTGAAGGAGGCCACTCGACTATGGCCATCGACTGGTACTCGGTCGAGTGCACGGTCGAGTGCACGGTCGAGTGCACGGTCGAGTGGGGGGGTCGAGTTGGCTGCCGAGTTGAAAATTGCTCACCTTGCTGCTGGTAGAACTGGTGCAAGAATGCTGGATCCATGAAGTATTGGGGTGGGATGGGAGGGTAACATGGATAGCTTGGATATCCTGCTGGAGCTGGGAAGCCATAAGGAGTTCTGGGTAGGTGCTCGGCCGAGTGCATCTGGGGTGCTCGGTCGAGTGGCTTCTCGAGTGAACCGGTCGAGTGCCTCGAAAATTGTTGTTCTCAGCGACTTGCACTTCTCCTCCTCTGAATTGGCTTGTGCATTGAAGCTCTAGCTGGTTTTACAGGATTTTCAGCTCTTCAAAGTGCTCTAGTTGAGCTACACCTCCTCAAAGGGCTAGAATGGCTTGGTGATGAGTTTCCACTCTTCAATTCAGCAATCTCCTTCTTTAAACCCTTGATTGATTTGGTCATTCTTCCTACCTTCTTCTTCAGCTTCTCAAAGTTCCTACCATGCCACTTGTTCCACTTTTGTAGGAGTGTCAACCTCTTACTAGTCTCTCTCACTCCTCTACTATCTCTTGGGTTAGGCTCATAATCTTCAAAGTAAAACTGCTCTTCTCCATCAGCCATTTCCATATCTCCAGCTTCATCAACTCTAACTTGAGTTGTCCCATCAAACAGGAATTCGTCAGCTGGCCAAAAGAAAATGTTTGCCCCTTCTTGTATGGTGGTGAGCTCTTGATTAGGTAGAACAAACTGGCTTTTCCCAATTGTTGGAAGCTCAAAATTGAAAAGGTGATTTCGTTGATGCATCTCCTTTCATAGTATTAGAGTAGAGGTGAGATAGTTGGAATCTATCCACCTTGGCATGACTTTCTCTCCCTTGAGTGACACCTTAGCAGCTAGTAGCATTGGGGTGATGACTCCTCCAATATTTAGAGCTCCCATTGACCCTTTCTTGTAAAACTTGCTCACCCAGCTTCTCAAATAGATCATGTGGTCTATGAGCACCATTGCAAGATCAGTCTCCACACTGCTCCCAAGGATGATGGTTCCATCTCTTGCTTGAAGGATGATTCCATTGAGAGCCATATCAATCATCTTGAGCTCACCCTCATTGAGATTTCCAGTTTCCTTCGTAGCAAAGAAGGTGTTTGCTAAGGCCTTGTGGAAGTACCTTAGGACTGGGCTTCTTATCTTTGAACTCTTCGTCTTGGAGGATGAGTAGGTGATGTTATCTCCAATGGTTTCCCAAACAGCATAGAGCTCTTCCCTTGGTACGACCATGCTCCTCTCACTACCAACTTCAAAACCAAAGATATTGGCTATCTTCTTCAATGGAAGCTCATACTTCTTTCCCGTGATAGTGAACTCACAATGCCCAAGACCATGTTCTTTGTCCTTCTTTAAGTAGGAATGCATCTTGATGGTGGCCAAGAACTCACAGCTTTCTTCTCTATAACCTTACATGCAAAGCCCCATGAACTTGCTTAGGTTGCACTTCTCAAAAAGAAATTCCACATCTTCATCAATGCCCAACCTCTCCATGGTTTCCTTGTGTGGGTATCTAGTTCCCAGGAACTGCATCCTCATGAAGGTTTCATAAAGCTGTCTTTGAGTTAAACCACAAGATTCTTCTTCTTTATCATCTTCTCCACTCTCTTCTTCATCTTCTTCACTCTCTTCTTCAACCTCAAATGCTGGCCTCTTCCCTTGGCCTTGTGTCTCCTGATCTGTTCTTGGAGAGTGAACTCCATCTCTTCTTCACTCTCAGTTCGCTCAGGGTCATCCTCAGCTGACTGATGCTTCTCTCTCGTAATCTCACTCGACCGCCTACTCGAGCACCCACTCCGTCGTGTGCCTGCTCGAGTGACAGGTCGAGTGCGTCCACCAGTTTCCTTCCTTGATGCAAGGTGAGCATCACGACGATCTAGGGAGCTATCAGCAGCTTTTTGAGATTTCCTTGTAATCCTTGAAGACATTTTTAAATAGAACTGAAAGGAATAGACTCAAAGTTTAAAGTTAATAGGTTAGTGACCTAGAAAACAAAAAGAGCTAAGCTTTGAGCAAAAAGATGAACTTGAGAGAGATTTTAAACTAGATTTTAATTGTTTTGAGCAAATGAGAGAGTGTGAGAAGCATAGGATCAAGTTTAGCTCTATATAAAGAAGCTAAGGGGACAAGGAGACAAGGGTGGAGCGTCCATACCGTTCAAATTTGAAATGGGAATCTTTGACTTGCTTTTTGCTGCCACTCGACCCCACACTCGACTGCAAGTGGTTGAGCTCCTTGACCAAAGTTTGAAATTCAAAAAAAAATTTCTTCTTTTTCTCCCCCACTTGATCATTCAAGAGAAATGGGAATCGAGTGGGCCTTAGTTTCTTCACAACTCGGTCGAGTACCTCTCGTGGGCCGGTCGAGTGGGCTTGCGAGTCTACTTCCACAAATCCAAATCTTTCCACACCCATCTACACTTTCATTAAAAAACCTGCCCAACACAAACATAAAAGAAAAGAAATCAAAACTACAAGGAAAATAAAGCATATGTACAATGATACCTTAGGGACTTCCTCCCTAGTGAGCTTGTTTAGAGTCACTAAGCTTGACTTTTGATGCCTTTTCAGGCTTGGTTTAGAGACCAAGGAGGTGATGAAATCCTCCCTGGTACCATTTGATCAATGTGAAACTGATCCTTGATCATTTCACCCTTCACACATAACCCTTGTTTCTTCTTAATCTTGAGCCTTGGTCTTGCCTTCTTCAAAGACCTCTTGTTAAGCTTGACTTGGAGATCCTTCACCAGATCAGTCAGCTCTTGAACTGAACCCTTAAGCTTTTCCACTGATTCCTCTTGAGGAGAGAGCTTAGCCTTTGGAGTTGCCACTTCACTTGAGACCTCATGACCTCCTTTGTCCTTGATAGTGAAAGGCTGATCATTAATGGTAGGCAGATTAGTTGGGTTATAGATGTCAAATTTCATGGTTAAATCCTCAGCAATGTTTAAGGTTACAAGACCTTCCTTGACATCTATAACAGCTCCAACAGTGGCTAAGAATGGCCTCCCTAGAATGATAGGATCTTCAGGCTCCTTATCCATGTCTAGAACCACAAAATCTGTATGAATCCTTGCCTTCCCTATCTTGACTGGAATGTTTTCCAACCTACCAACCACATCTTTGTTTGACCCAACTAGGCATATGTGAAGGTTGGTGGAATTGAATTCAGTGTGCTCAAGCTTTTGTGCTATAGAGTAAGGCATCACACTGATAGATGCTCCCAAGTCACATAAGCACTGGTTGTAGTGAAGATAGCTAAGTGAGCAAGGCAGATAGAATGGTCCTGGATCCTCAAGTTTAATTGGAATGATAACCCCCTCAAGCTCTTCAAGGTCCTTTTCATCTTGAGCATGGGCTCTCTTCTTTGACATTTCAAGCAAAAAATCCTGATAGAGAGGATATGGATCATATTGTTCCAAGGCAGGTCCTCTCTCCTCTTCTTGGTAAGCAATGATGACTTCTTGCATGGTCATCACTTCCTTCTTCTCAATCACAGCTTCTTCCTTCAAATCCCTCAATTCCTCTTGTTGCAAAGCCATAATTTCCTTTCTCTCAATGATTTCCCTTAGTTCCTTCAGCTTTTGTGCCTTGAAACGTCCTCTGAATGGTAGAGGCGGTTTGTAAGCATGAGGGATGTACTTGACAGGCTTAACAGCTTCAGAATCGTCAACTCGATCATGCACTTGTTCGAGTGCTGGTTTGAGCACAAGGTCGAGTGAAATGCCGGATTCAGTTTGCTTTGCACAATCTTCACTCTGGTCTTCAAGGAATGACCAATCCTCCCCAGCTTGAATTTCACTGTCCTCAGTGACTTCTTCTTCGTAGACATGAATGGCCTTAGCAGTGAACTCCCTTGGGTTTTGAACAGCTTCTCGAGGGAGTTGGTTAGGTTTAGGAGCTGAAGTAGAAGTAAGGTTGCTCTCCATATACTTCACTCTAGAGTTGAGACCTTCAAACTTCATGTTGAGATCATTATAATGGGATGTTAACCGCTGGTTCAACTCAGCAAAATGTTTGGCCTCCTCAATCTTACCATTGGCTTGCCCAATCAACATTTGTTGCATCATAGCTCTTAAGTCTTGTTCCTGGCCTTGGTTAGTCTGAAACCCTGGTGGGGGACACAATTGAGGCTGGAACACTTGACGTTGCTGCTCGGGTGCATAGTTGTTTTGTTGTTGAGGCTGTTGAGGTGGGTAGACTTGATCTTGAGGATTGGCCACATTATTACTTCTATAGGAGAGGTTGTTGTTTTTTAATCCTCCTCCTTGATTGTAACCTTTGAATCCTCCTTGGTTCTGCATGTAGCACAACTCAACAAACTCCCTATCTTCATCTTGAACTGGAACCTCTTCTTCACCAATGAAATGTGATGTTCATATATTTCACCCTGTTTTCCCTTAATATATTCACATCTTTTGCATCTTTTGCTATCCATTTTGACCATTATTGCATAGCTTTAGGACTGTTCTTGCAATAGAATTTAGTTGCATTGCATTTGCATCTTTTCATGCATAAACATGTGATTTTGGAGCTTAAGGAGCATGGAAGCAATGCTGAGGAGAAGTAAAGCAATCATGAGGAGAAAGCAAGAGAGCTAAGGCTGAAGAACCAAGGTCCGGAGTCCAACTCGACTGCCCACTCGACCAGACACTCGACCGTGTGCTGAGAGGGACTCGACCGAGTTGGTCGAGCCGCCTGGCTATTTTGTCTTTTAGCGTCTTTAGGGCTTCCACTACTTTTTCTATATAAGGGCTTGTACCTGCAGCCACCAAAAAGAGTCCAGCTTTTTAGAGAGTCAAAAACCTAGTTTTTACCTTTTTGGGAATTATTCCTTTTGCACTTTTATTTTTAGATCTTGTACCTCCTTGAAGGAGAAAAACAAAGAATTCTTGGATTTTGTTGGTTCCATAACTTTCAAGATATTAAGAATTCGTGTTTGATTCCTTCTTCAATATTGTAGATCTTTGCTTTATCTATCTAATCATGCAAGTTTCATCATTTTCTGGGTTTATGACTTTGATGTTCATCATGTGTTCTTGTGAGTAGTTGCTTAGGATCTTGAGGATGGGTTAGGCTGGGCTGTGTTTGAGGTTTGTTTGATTTGGTCAAGCTTGATTGTTGTAGATCTCTTCTAGGCTAGATGTTCTTAATGCTGATCCTATATCTGAGAGGGTAGGATCTGATTTCAAGCCTCTTAGCATCATACCAATGTCTAAGGAGCATAGATAAGGCTAGATCTAGAGACTATCATTAGGCTTGCTAAGAGATTAGAAGTCTTGTTTGATTTTTGACATATTGCTTAATGCGTGCTTGTGTAGATTCTTTACTTTGTGAGAACAAGTCTAGAGATGCATGAGTTTGATTGTTTCTTGCCATGAGAGTGGATTAAACATGTCTTAGAAATATATGTCTAGAGATTAGCTCAAGTTGTTTGAGATTTGTTGACCAAGTTAGATGACCTCAATCATAGTCCAGCCCATGAATCCCTCCTCAAGACCTTCCTTGTTTATTGATTTCTTAGCTTAAATCCTGTTGTTTGATCGTTGTTTGATTCGTTTTGGTATTGCTCTGTTTTTCTTGTGTTGCTCTGTTTTGCGTATTTGTCCAGCTCGACCCTGCACTCGATCAGCACTCGATCGAGTGCTTGCTCGAGTTCCAACCCAGAACTTGTGTTTATGATTTGTGTTTGTCCTGTTTCACCCTAGTTGCATTTCTGTTGCATTCATTTAGTATCCTGTTCATTACTTACCTTGCATTAGTTCAATACTTGCATTTCCATAGTTTCTATTTCTGTTTGTCATAATCACTCTGTTCCATTTGCATTTACCTCCTAGTTCTTGTAGTTAAACTTTCTGCACTTTCCATTTCATCATAGGATTGTTAGTGACAAACAACCTTTACATCTGGCTTGACTTAGACTCATATGCACATCTTGATTATTCACAAACACTCAGATTGGATTGACACCTCTTATACTACAATTGCATACGGGGAATTGAAACACCCTGACATCCATTCATTCATAAGTCATCATTCCATACATCATTCACCACCAACCACAAAAATAGTCAGTTTCAAAATGAATGGTCTTTTGTTGGCTGAGGAGAATCTTGTCAAGCTTCTCATTGACCATCTTCAAATCCTTCTTGTACTTCTCCTCTTGATCATTGGAGGTGAACCTTACTGTTCTGTCATAGTCTTCATTATAATTCCCATCTGATTAAGCAAGATTGTATACCAATTCCCATCCTTCTTCCACATTCTTGTTGATGAAATTTCCATTGGAGGCTGTATCAAGAAGCAGTCTTATCTTAGGTAGGACTCCTCTATACAAAGTACTGAGCAAAGACTCATTGCTGAAACCATGGTGAGGACATTGAGTTTAAAAACCTTTGAATCTCTCCCATGCCTCACAAAAGGTTTCATTATTCCTTTGAGCAAAACCAGAAATCTCACTCCTCAACCTAGCAGTTCTTGCATTGGAGAAGAACTTGGCTAGAAAAACTTTCTTGCAAGCTTTCTTGCAAGCTTTCTTGCAAGCATCCCATGATGAAGAAATGAAGAGATTGGCAGAACAGCACCAGGTAGGCTTTTACTTATTGTCTGTAAACAACATTAACCAGTTAATTTTGTTTAATGTTGCTCCTTTGGACAGTTATTGTTGTTTAATTAATGAATTTACATGGATGTAAAATTTTACGATTTACATTTATATCTTTTACATTTATAGCATCAATACACAACGTTGAAACACCAAACGTCACCACTCACCATAAGCCACTCTTCATATAATACATTTCGTACGTTCCTATTTTTCTGTCTCATCCTATGATCATCTCTTCTGGTTAGCGAAACTTAATGGCTATTCAAGAGAAAAACAAAGCTAATTAAGAAATGAAGAGATTGGCATAACAACATCAGCTAGGCTTTTGCTTATTGTCTGTGAACAACGTTAACCGGTTAATGTTGTTTAATGTTTTTGCTTTGGCTAGTTAATGTTTTTTAATTAATAAATTTCCATGGATGTAAAAGTTTACGATTTACATTTATAGCATCAATACACAACGTTGAAACACCAAACGTCACCAGTAACCAAACGTCACCACTCACCATAAGCCACTCTTATATAGTACATTTCATATGTTTCTATTTTTCTGTCTCATCCTTTGATCTTCTCTTATGGTTAGCGAAACTTAATAGCTATTCAAAAAAATGAATAGATTGGCTGAACAACATCAGCTAGGCTTTTGCTTATCGTATGTGAACAACATTAACCGTTAATGTTGTTGCTTTGGCTGGTTAATGTTGTTTAATTAATCAATTTACATGGATGTAAAAGTTTACGATTTACATTTATAACTATAACAATTATAGCATCAATACACATCGTTGAAACACCAAACATCACCAGTCACCAAACGTCACCACTCACCATAAGTCACTCTTCACATAGTACATATCATACATTCCTATTTTTTGTCTCTTCCTTTCATCTTCACTTCTAATTAGCGAAACTTAATGGCTATTCAAGAGAAAAACAAAGCTGATGAAGAAATGAAGAGATTAGCAGAACAGCACTAGATAAGCTTTTGCTTATTTTCTATCAACAACATTAACCAGTTAATGTTGTTTAATGTTGCTCCTTTGGCCAGTTATTGTTGTTTAATTAATCAATTTACATGGATGTAAAAGTTTACGATTTACATTAATATCTTTTACATTTATAGCATTAATACACAACGTTGAAACACCAAACGTCACCACTCACCATAAGCCACTCTTCATATAGTACATTTCATACGTTCCTATTTTTCTGTCTCATCCTATGATCTTCTCTTCTGGTTAGCGAAACTTAATGGCTATTTAAGAGAAAAACAAAGCTAATGAAGAAATGAAGAGATTGGCAGAACAACATCAGCTAGGCTTTTGCTTATCGTCTGTGAACAACATTAACCGGTCAATGTTGTTTAATGTTTTTGCGTTGGTAAGTTAATGTTGTTTAATTAATAAATTTACATGGATGTAAAAGTTTACGATTTACCTTTATAACTTTAACGTTTATAGCATCAATGCACAACGTTGACACACCAAACTTCACCACTCACCATAAGCCACTCTTCACATAGTACATTTCGTACGTTCCTATTTCTCTTCTGGTTAGCGAAACTTAATGGCTATTCAAGAGAAAAACAAAGCTGATGAAGAAATGAAGAGATTGGCAGAACAACACCATGTAGACTTTTGCTTATTGTCTGTAAACAACATTAACCAGTTAATGTTGTTTAATGATGTTCCTTTTGTCAGTTATTGTTGTTTAATTAATTCATTTACATGGATGTAAAAGTTTAGGATTTACATTTATATCTTTTACATTTATATCATCAATACACAACGTTGAAACACCAAACTTCACCAGTCACCAAACGTCACCACTCACCATAAGCCACTCTTCATATTGTACATTTCATACGTTCCTATTTTTCTGTCTCTTCCTTTCATCTTCTCTTCTGGTTAGCGAAACTTAATAGTTATTCAAGAGAAAAACAAAGCTAATGAAGAAAGGAAGAGATTAGCAAAACAACATCAGCTAGGCTTTTGCTTATTGTATGTGAACAACATTAACCGGTTAATGTTGTTTAATGTTGTTGCTTTGGCAGTTAACGTTGTTTAATTAATCAATTTACATGGATATAAAAGTTTACGATTTACATGGATGTAAAAGTTTACGATTTACATTTATAACTTTAGCATTTATAGCATCAATGCACAACGTTGAAACACCAAACTTCACCACTCACCATAAGACACTCTTCATATTGTAAATTTCTTATGTTCCTATTTTTTTGTCACTTCCTCTGATCTTCTCTTCTGGTTAGCGAAACTTAATGGCTATTCAACAGAAAAAAAGCTAATGAAGAAATGAAGAGATTGACAGAACAACATCGGTTAGGCTTTTGCTTATTGTCTGTAAACAACATAAACCAGTTATTGTTGTTTCATGTTGCTCCTTTGGCCAGTTATTGTTGTTTAATTAACCAATTTACATGGATGTAAAAGTTTACGATTTACATTTATATCTTTTATATTTATAGCATCATTACACAACGTTGAAACACCAAATGTCACAAGTCACCAATCGTCACCACTCACCATAAGCCAATCTTCATATAGTACATTTCATACGTTCCTATTTTTCTGTCTCTTCCTCTGATCTTCTCCTATGGTTAGCGAAACTGAATGGCTATTCAAAAAAAAAAACAAAGCCAATGAAGAAATGAAGAGATTGGCAGAACAACATCAGTTATGCTTTTGCTTATTGTCAGTAAACAACATTAACCGGTTAATTTTGTTTAATGTTGTTGCTTTGGCCGGTCAATGTTGTTTAATTAATCACTTTACATGGATGTAAAAGTTTACGATTTACATTTATATCTTTTATATTTATAGGATCAATACACAAGTTTGAAACACCAAACATCACCAGTCACCAAACGTCACCACTCACCATAAGTCACTTTTCACATAGTACATTTCATACGTTCCTATTTTTGTCTCTTCCTTTTATCGTCAATTCTAGTTAGCGAAACTTAATGGCTATTCAAGAGAAAAACAAAGCTGCTGAAGAAATGAAGAGATTGGCAGAACAACACCAGGTAGGCTTTTGCTTATTTTCTGTAAAAATCATTAACCAGTTAATGTTGTTTATTGTTGCTCCTTTGGCCATTTATTGTTGATTAATTAATCAATTTACATGAATGTAAAATTTTATGATTTTCATTTATATCTTTTATATTTATAGCAGCAATACACAACATTGAAACACCAAACGTCACAAGTCACCAAACGTCACCACTCACCATAAGCCACTATTCATATAGTATATATTCATACGTTCTTATTTTTCTGTCTCATCCTCTGATCTTCTCTTATGGTTAGCGAAACTTAATGGCTATTCAAGAAAAAAACAAAGCTAATGAAAAAATGAAGAGATTGGTTGAACAACATCAGCTAGGCTTTTGCTTATCATATGTGAACAACATTAACCGGTTAATGTTGTTTAGGGTTGTTGCTTTGGCTAGTTAATGTTGTTTAATTAATCAATTTACATGGATGTAAAAGTTTACGATTTACATTTATATCTTTTAATTTTATAGCATCAATGCACAACGTTGAAACACCAAACGTCACCACTCACCATCAGCTACTCTTCATATTTTAAATTTCATATGTTCCTATTTTTCTGTCTCATCCCATGATCTTCTCTTCTGGTTAGCGAAACTTAATAGTTATTCAAAAGAAAAACAAAGCTAATGAAGAAATGAAGAGATTAGCAGAACAACATCAGCTAGACTTTTGCTTGTCGTATGTGAAAATGTTGTTCAATGTTGTTGCTTTGGCAGTTAACGTTGTTGAATTAATCAATTTACATGGATGTAAAAATTTACGATTTACATGGATGTAAAAGTTTACGATTTACATTTATAACTTTAACATTTATAGCATCAATGCACAACATTGAAACACCAAACTTCACCACTCACCATAAGACAATCTTCATATTGTAAATTTCATATGTTCCTATTTTTTTCTCACTTCCTCTGATCTTCTCTTCTGGTTAGCGAAACTTAATGGCTATTCAACAGAAAAAAGAGCTAATGAAGAAATGAAGAGATTGACAGAACAACATCGGTTAGGCTTTTGCTTATTGTCTGTAAACAACATAAACCAGTTATTGTTGTTTCATGTTGCTCCTTTGGCCAGTTATTGTTGTTTAATTAACCAATTTACATGGATGTAAAAGTTTACGATTTACATTTATAGCATCATTACACAACGTTGAAATACCAAACGTCACAAGTCACCAATCGTCACCACTCACCATAAGCCAATCTTCATATAGTACATTTCATACGTTCCAATTTTTCTGTCTCTTCCTCTGATCTTCTCTTATGGTTAGCGAAACTTAATGGCTATTCAAGAAAAAAACAAAGCCAATGAAGAAATGAAGAGATTGGCAGAACTACATCAGTTATGCTCTTGCTTATTGTCAGTAACAACATTAACCGGTTAATTTTGTTTAATGTTGTTGCTTTGGCCGGTCAATGTTGTTTAATTAATCAATTTACATGGATGTAAAAGTTTACGATTAACATTTATATCTTTTACATTTGTAGGATCCATACACAACGTTGAAACACCAAACTTCACCAGTCACCAAACGTCACCACTCACCATAAGTCACTTTTCACATAGTACATTTCATACGTTCCTATTTTTGTCTCTTCCTTTCATCCTCACTTCTGGTTAGCGAAACTTAATGGCTATTCAAGAGAAAAACAAAGCTGATGAAGAAATGAAGAGATTGGCAGAACAGAACCAAGTATGCTATTGCTTATTTTCTGTTGTTTAACTAGTTAATGTTGTTTAATGTTGCTCTTTTGGCCAGTTATTGTTGTTTAACTAATCAATTTACATGAATGTAAAAGTTTACCATTTACATTTATATCTTTTTCATTTATAGCATCAATACACAATGTTGAAACACCAAATGTCACCAGTCACCAAACGTCACCACTCACCATAAACCAGTCTTCATATAGTACATTTCATACGTTCCTATTTTTTTGTCTCTTCCTCTGAACTTCTCTTATGGTTAGCGAAACTTAATAGCTAGTCAAGAGAAAAACAAAGCTAATGAAGAAATGATGATATTAGCAGAAAACCATCAGTTAGCCTTTTACTTATTGTCTGTAAACAACATTAACCGGTTAATGTTGTTTAATGTTGTTGCTTTGGCCGATTAATGTTGTTTAATTAATCAATTTACATGGATTTAAAAGTTTACGATTTACATTCATATCTTTTACATTTATAGCATCAATACACAACGTTGAAACATCAAACGTCACTAGTCACCAAACGTCACCACTCACGATAAGCAACTCTTCATATAGTACATTTCATACGTTGCTATTTTTTATCTCTTGCTTTGATCTTCACTTCTGGTTAGCGAAACTTAATGGATATTCAAGAGAAAAACAAAGCTGATGAAGAAATGAAGAGATTGGCAGAACAACACCAAGTAGGCTTTTGCTTATTTTCTGTAAACAACATTAACCAGTTAGTGTTGTTTAATGTTGCTCCTTTGGCCAGTTATTGTTGTTTATTTAATCAATTTACATGAATGTAAAATTTTACAATTTTCACTTATATCTTTTACATTTATAGCATCAATACACAACATTGAAACACCAAACGTCACAAGTCACCAAACATCACCACTCACCATAAGCCACTCTTCATATAGTATATTTCATACGTTCCTAATTATCTGTCTCATCCTCTGATCTTCTTTTATGGTTAGCGAAACTTAATGGCTATTCAAGAAAAAAACAAAGCTAATGAAAAAATGAAGCGATTGACAGAACAGTATCAGCTAGGCTTTTACTTATCATATGTGAACAACATTAACCGGTTAATGTTGTTTAGGGTTGTTGCTGTGGCCAGTTAATGTTGTTTAATTAATCAATTTACATGGATGTAAAAGTTTACGATTTACATTTATATCTTTTACATTTATAGCGTCAATGCACAACGTTGAAACACCAAACGTCACCACTCACCATAAGCCACTCTTCATATTGTAAATTTCATAGGTTCCTATTTTTATGTTTATTCTTTTGATCTTCTCTTCTGGTTAGTGAAACTTAATGGTTAATGGCTATTAAAGAGAAAAACAAAGCTAATGAAGAAATGAAGAAATTGGGAGAACAGAATCAGGTAGGCTTTTGCTTATTGTCTGTCAACAATATTAACCGGTTATTGTTGTGTAATGTTGATGCTTTGGACGGTTAATGTTGTTGCTTTGGACGGTTAATGCTGTTTAATTAATCAATTTATATGGATTTAAAAGTTTACGATTTACATTCATATCTTTTACATTTATAGCATCAATACACAACGTTGAAACATCAAACGTCACCAGTCACCAAACGTCACCACTCACCATAAGCCACTCTTCATATAATACATTTCATACGTTCCTATTTTTTCTGTCTCATCCTCTGATTTTCTCTTCTAGTTAGCTAAACTTAAAGGCTATCCACGAGAAAAAGAAAGCTCATGAAGAAATGAAGTGATTGGCAGAACATCATCAGCTAGGCTTTTGCTTATTTTCTGTAAACAACATTAACCTGTTAATGTTAATTAATGTTGTTGCTTTGGCCAGTTAATGTTGTTTAATTAATCAATTTACATAGATGTAAAAGTTTACGATTTACATTTACATCTTTTACATTTATAGCATCAATACACAACGTTGAAACACCAAACGTCACCAGTCACCAAACTTCACAACTCACCATAAGCCACTCTTCATATTGTAAATATCATACGTTCCTATTTTTATGTCTTTTCTTTTGATCTTCTCTTCTGATTAGTGAAACTTAATGGTTAACGGCTATTAAAGTGAAAAACAAAGCTAATGAAGAAATGAAGAAATTGGCAGAACAGAATCAGGTAGGCTTTTGCTTATTATCTGTCAACAATATTAACCGGTTATTGTTGTTTAATGTTGATGCTTTGGACGGTTAATGTTGTTGCTTTGGACGGTTAATGCTGTTTAATTAATCAATTTATATGGATTTAAAAGTTTACAATTTACATTCATATCTTTTACATTTATAGCATCAATACACAACGTTGAAACATCAAACGTCACCAGTCTCCAAACGTCACCACTCACCATAAGCCACTCTTCATATAATACATTTCATACGTTCCTATTTTTTCTGTCTCATCCTCTGATTTTCTCTTCTAGTTAGCTAAACTTAAAGGCTATCCACGAGAAAAAGAAAGCTCATGAAGAAATGAAGTGATTGGCAGAACATCATCAGCTAGGCTTTTGCTTATTTTCTGTAAACAACATTAACCTGTTAATGTTAATTAATGTTGTTGCTTTGGCCAGTTAATGTCGTTTAATTAATCAGTTTACATAGATGTAAAAGTTTACGATTTACATTTACATCTTTTACATTTATAGCATCAATACACAACGTTGAAACACCAAACGTCACCAGTCACCAAACTTCACAACTCACCATAAGCCACTCTTCATATTGTACATTTCATTTGTTCCTACTTTTATGTCCCTTCCTTTCATCTTCTCTTCTGGTTAGCGAAACTTAATGGCTATTCAAGAAAAAAAAAAAAGCTAATGAAGAAATGAAGAGATTGACAGAACAACATCGGTTAGGCTTTTGCTTATTGTTTGTAAACAACACTAACCGGTCAATGTTGTTTAATGTTGTTACATTGGCTATTTAATGTTGTTTAATTAATCAATTTACATAGATGTAAAAATTTACGATTTACATTTATATCTTTTACATTTATAGCATCAATACACAACGTTGAAACATCAAACGTCACCAGTCTCCAAACGTCACCACTCACCATAAGCCACTCTTCATATAATACATTTCATACGTTCCTATTTTTTCTGTCTCATCCTCTGATTTTCTCTTCTAGTTAGCTAAACTTAAAGGCTATCCACGAGAAAAAGAAAGCTCATGAAGAAATGAAGTGATTGGCAGAACATCATCAGCTAGGCTTTTGCTTATTTTCTGTAAACAACATTAACCTGTTAATGTTAATTAATGTTGTTGCTTTGGCCAGTTAATGTTGTTTAATTAATCAATTTACATAGATGTAAAAGTTTACGATTTACATTTACATCTTTTACATTTATAGCATCAATACACAACGTTGAAACACCAAACGTCACCAGTCACCAAACTTCACAACTCACCATAAGCCACTCTTCATATTGTACATTTCATACGTTCCTACTTTTATGTCTCTTCCTTTCATCTTCTCTTCTGGTTAGCGAAACTTAATGGCTATTCAACAAAAAAAAAAAAAGCTAATGAAGAAATGAAGAGATTGACAGAACTACATCGGTTAGGCTTTTGCTTATTGTTTGTAAACAACACTAACCGGTCAATGTTGTTTAATGTTGATGCATTGGCTATTTAATGTTGTTTAATTAATCAATTTACATGGATATAAAAGTTTACGATTTACATTTATATCTTTTACATTTATAGCATCAATGCACAACGTTGAAACACCAAACTTCACCACTCACCATAAGCCACTCTTCATATTGTAAATTTCATACGTTCCTATTTTTATGTCTTTTCTTTTGATCTTCTCTTCTGGTTAGTGAAACTTAATGGTTAACGACTATTAAAGTGAAAAACAAAGCTAATGAAGAAATGAAGAAATTCGGAGAACAGAATCAGGTAGGCTTTTGTTTATTGTCTGTCAACAATATTAACTGGTTATTGTTGTTTAATGTTGATGCTTTGGACGGTTAATGTTGTTGCTTTGGATGGTTAATGTTGTTGCTTTGGACGGTTAATGCTGTTTAATTAATCAATTTATATGGATTTAAAAGTTTACAATTTACATTCATATCTTTTACATTTATAACATCAATACACAATGTTGAAACATCAAACGTCACCAGTCTTCAAACGTCACCACTCACCATAAGCCACTCTTCATATAATACATTTCATACGTTCCTATTTTTTCTGTCTCATCCTCTGATTTTCTCTTCTAGTTAGCTAAACTTAAAGGCTATCCACGAGAAAAAGAAAGCTCATGAAGAAATGAAGTGATTGGCAGAACATCATCAGCTAGGCTTTTGCTTATTTTCTGTAAACAACATTAACCTGTTAATGTTAATTAATGTTGTTGCTTTGGCCAGTTAATGTCGTTTAATTAATCAGTTTACATAGATGTAAAAGTTTACGATTTACATTTATATCTTTTACATTTATAGCATCAATACACAACGTTGAAACATCAAACGTCACCAGTCTCCAAACGTCACCACTCACCATAAGCCACTCTTCATATAATACATTTCATACGTTCCTATTTTTTCTGTCTCATCCTCTGATTTTCTCTTCTAGTTAGCTAAACTTAAAGGCTATCCACGAGAAAAAGAAAGCTCATGAAGAAATGAAGTGATTGGCAGAACATCATCAGCTAGGCTTTTGCTTATTTTCTGTAAACAACATTAACCTGTTAATGTTAATTAATGTTGTTGCTTTGGCCAGTTAATGTTGTTTAATTAATCAATTTACATAGATGTAAAAGTTTACGATTTACATTTACATCTTTTACATTTATAGCATCAATACACAACGTTGAAACACCAAACGTCACCAGTCACCAAACTTCACAACTCACCATAAGCCACTCTTCATATTGTACATTTCATATGTTCCTACTTTTATGTCTCTTCCTTTCATCTTCTCTTCTGGTTAGCGAAACTTAATAGCTATTCAACAGAAAAAAAAAAAAGCTAATGAAGAAATGAAGAGATTGACAGAACAACATCGGTTAGGCTTTTGCTTATTGTTTGTAAACAACACTAACCGGTCAATGTTGTTTAATGTTGTTGCATTGGCTATTTAATGTTGTTTAATTAATTAATTTACATGGATGTAAAAGTTTACGATTTACATTTATATCTTTTACATTTATAGCATCAATACACAACGTTGAAACACCAAACGTCACCACTCACCATAAGCCACTCTTCATATTGTAAATTTCATACTTTCCAATTTTTATGTCTTTTTTTTTTATCTTCTCTTCTGGTTAGTGAAACTTAATGGTTAATGGCTATTAAAGTGAATAACAAAGCTAATGAAGAAATTGGCAGAACAGAATCAGGTAGGGTTTTGCTTATTGTTTGTCAACAATATT
Source organism: Camelina sativa (assembly GCF_000633955.1). NCBI lineage: Eukaryota > Viridiplantae > Streptophyta > Magnoliopsida > Brassicales > Brassicaceae > Camelina > Camelina sativa. The sequence goes on along the minus strand of NC_025694.1, from coordinate 16,568,525 downwards.
AACCGGTTATTGTTGTTTAATGTTGATGCTTTGGACGGTTAATGTTGTTTTTTTGGACGGTTAATGCTGTTTAATTAATTAATTTATATGGATTTAAAAGTTTACAATTTACATTCGAATCTTTTAC
>NC_025694.1:16568103-16568338 GCF_000633955.1 Camelina sativa | reverse complement strand
AGCCACTCTTCATATAATACATTTCATACGTTCCTATTTTTTCTGTCACATCCCTTGATTTTCTCTTCTAGTTAGCTAAACTTAAAGGCTATCCACGAGAAAAAGAAAGCTCATGAAGAAATGAAGTGATTGGCAGAACATCATCAGCTAGGCTTTTGCTTATTTTCTGTAAACAACATTAACCTGTTAATGTTAATTAATGTTGTTGCTTTGGCCAGTTAATGTTGTTTAATTA
>NC_025694.1:16552475-16567249 GCF_000633955.1 Camelina sativa | reverse complement strand
CCGGTTAATGTTGTTTAATTAATCAATTTACATGGATGTAAAAGTTTACGATTTACATTTACATCTTTTACATTTATAGCATCAATACACAACGTTGAAACATCAAATGTCACCAGTCACCAAACTTCACCACTCACCATAAGGCACTCTTCATATTGTACATTTCATACGTTCCTATTTTTCTGTCTCTTCCTCTGAACTTCTCTTCTGGTTAGTGAAACCTAATGGCTATTCAAGAGAAAAACAAAGCCAATGAAGAAATGAAGAGATTGACAGAACAACATCAGTTATGCTTTTGCTTATTTTCTGTAAACAACATTAACCGGTTAATTTTGTTTAATGTTGTTGCTTTGGCCGGTTAATGTTGTTTAATTAATCAATTTACATGGATGTAAAAGTTTACGATTTACATTTATAGGATCAATACACAACGTTGAAACACCAAACGTCACAAGTCACCAAACGTCACCACTCACCATAAGCCAGTATTCATATAGTATATTTCATATGTTCTTATTTTTCTATCTCATCCTCTCATCTTCTCTTATGGTTAGCGAAACTTAATGGCTATTCAAGAAAAAAACAAAGCTAATGAAAAAATGAAGAGATTGGCAGAACAATATCAGCTAGGCTTTTGCTTATCATATGTGAACAACATTAACCGGTTAATGTTGTTTAGGGTTGTTGCTTTGGCTAGTTAATGTTGTTTCATTAATCAATTTACATGGATGCAAAAGTTTACGATTTACATTTATATCTTTTAAATTTATAGCATCAATGCACAATGTTGAAACCCCAAGCGTCACCACTCACCATAAGCCACTCTTCATATTGTAAATTTCATACGTTCATATTTTTATGTCTTTTCCTCTGATCTTCTCTTCTGGTTAGCAAAACTTAATGGTTAATGGCTATTAAAGAGAAAAACAAAGCTAATGAAGAAATTGGCAGAACAGAATCAAGTAGGCTTTTGCTTATTGTTTGTAAACAATATTAACCGGTTAATGTTGTTTAATGTTGTTGCTTTGAACGGTTAATGTTGTTGCTTTAGACGGTTAATGTTGTTTAATTAATCAATTTACATGGGTTTAAAAGTTTACGATTTACATTCATATCTTTTACATTTATAGCATCAATACACAACGTTGAAACATCAAACGTCACTAGTCACCAAACTTCACTACTCACCATAAGCCACTCTTCATATATTACATTTCATAAGTTCCTATTTTTCTTTCTCATCCTCTGATTTTCTCTTCTGGTTAGCGAAACTTAACGGTTATCCACAAGAAAAACAAAGCTAATGAAAAAATGAAGTGATTGGCAGAACATCATCAGTTAGGCTTTTGCTTATTTTATGTAAACAACATTTACCGGTTAATGTTGTTTAATGTTATTGCTTTGTCCGGTTAATGTTGTTTAATTAATCAATTTACATGGATGTAAAAGTTTACGATTTACATTTACATCTTTTACATTTATAGCATCAATACACAACGTTGAAACATCAAATGTCACCAGTCACCAAACTTCACCACTCACCATAAGGCACTCTTCATATTGTACATTTCATACGTTCCTATTTTTCTGTCTCTTCCTCTGAACTTCTCTTCTGGTTAGTGAAACCTAATGGCTATTCAAGAGAAAAACAAAGCCAATGAAGAAATGAAGAGATTGACAGAACAACATCAGTTATGCTTTTGCTTATTTTCTGTAAACAACATTAACCGGTTAATTTTGTTTAATGTTGTTGCTTTGGCCGGTTAATGTTGTTTAATTAATCAATTTACATGGATGTAAAAGTTTACGATTTACATTTATAGGATCAATACACAACGTTGAAACACCAAACGTCACAAGTCACCAAACGTCACCACTCACCATAAGCCAGTATTCATATAGTATATTTCATATGTTCTTATTTTTCTATCTCATCCTCTCATCTTCTCTTATGGTTAGCGAAACTTAATGGCTATTCAAGAAAAAAACAAAGCTAATGAAAAAATGAAGAGATTGGCAGAACAATATCAGCTAGGCTTTTGCTTATCATATGTGAACAACATTAACCGGTTAATGTTGTTTAGGGTTGTTGCTTTGGCTAGTTAATGTTGTTTCATTAATCAATTTACATGGATGCAAAAGTTTACGATTTACATTTATATCTTTTAAATTTATAGCATCAATGCACAATGTTGAAACCCCAAGCGTCACCACTCACCATAAGCCACTCTTCATATTGTACATTTCATACGTTCCTATTTTTCTATCTCTTCCTTTCATCTTCTCTTCTGGTTAGCGAAACTTAATGGCTATTCAACAGAAAAAAAAAGCTAATGAAGAAATGAAGAGATTGACAGAATAACATCGGTTAGGCTTTTGCTTATTGTTTGTAAACAACACTAACCGGTCAATGTTGTTTAATGTTGTTGCATTGGCTATTTAATGTTGTTTAATTAATCAATTTACATGGATGTAAAAGTTTACGATTTACATTTATAGCATCAATGCACAACGTTGAAACACCAAACATCACCACTCACCATAAGCCACTCTTCATATTGTAAATTTCATACGTTCCTATTTTTCTATCTTTTCCTCTGATCTTCTCTTCTGGTTAGCGAAACTTAATAGTTAATTGCTATTAAAGAGAAAAGAACAAAGCTAATGAAGAAATGAAGAAATTGGCAGAACAGAATCAGGTAGGCTTTTGCTTATTATCTGTAAACAATATTAACCGGTTAATGTTGTTTAATGTTGTTGCTTTGAACGGTCAATGTTGTTGCTTTGGACGGTTAATGTTGTTTAATTAATCAATTTACATGGGTTTAAAAGTTTACGATTTACATTCATATCTTTTACATTTATAGCATCAATACACAACGTTGAAACATCAAACGTCACTAGTCACCAAACTTCACTACTCACCATAAGCCACTCTTCATATATTACATTTCATAAGTTCCTATTTTTCTTTCTCATCCTCTGATTTTCTCTTCTGGTTAGCGAAACTTAACGGTTATCCACAAGAAAAACAAAGCTAATGAAAAAATGAAGTGATTGGCAGAACATCATAGTTTACGATTTACATTTACATCTTTTACATTTATAGCATCAATACACAACGTTGAAACACCAAATGTCACCAGTCACCAAACTTCACCACTCACCATAAGGCACTCTTCATATTGTACATTTCATACGTTCCTATTTTTCTGTCTCTTCCTCTGAACTTCTCTTCTGGTTAGTGAAACCTAATGGCTATTCAAGAGAAAAACAAAGCCAATGAAGAAATGAAGAGATTGGCAGAACAACATCAGTTATGCTTTTGCTTATTTTCTGTAAACAACATTAACCGGTTAATTTTGTTTAATGTTGTTGCTTTGGCCGGTTAATGTTGTTTAATTAATCAATTTACATGGATGTAAAAGTTTACAATTTACATTTATATCTTTTACATTTATAGGATCAATACACAACGTTGAAACACCAAACGTCACAAGTCACCAAACGTCACCACTCACCATAAGCCAGTATTCATATAGTATATTTCATACGTTCCTATTTTTCTATCTCATCCTCTCATCTTCTCTTATGGTTAGCGAAACTTAATGACTATTCAAGAAAAAAACAAAGCTAATGAAAAAATGAAGAGATTGGCAGAACAACATCAGCTAGGTTTTTGCTTATCATATGTGAACAACATTAACCGGTTAATGTTGTTTAGGGTTGTTGCTTTGGCTAGTTAATATTGTTTAATTAATCAATTTACATGGATGTAAAAGTTTACGATTTACATTTATATCTTTTAAATTTATAGCATCAATGCACAACGTTGAAACACCAAACGTCACCACTCACCATAAGCCACTCTTCATATTGTAAATTTCATACGTTCATATTTTTATGTCTTTTCCTCTGATCTTCTCTTCTGGTTAGCGAAACTTAATGGTTAATGGCTATTAAAGAGAAAAACAAAGCTAATGAAGAAATGAAGAAATTGGCAGAACAGAATCAAGTAGGCTTTTGCTTATTGTTTGTAAACAATATTAACCGGTTAATGTTGTTTAATGTTGTTGCTTTGAACAGTTAATGTTGTTGCTTTGGACGGTTAATGTTGTTTAATTAATCAATTTACATGGATTTAAAAGTTTACGATTTACATTCATATCTTTTACATTTATAGCATCAATACACAACGTTGAAACATCAAACGTCACTAGTCACCAAACGTCACCACTCACGATAAGCCACTCTTCATATAGTACATTTCATACGTTCCTATTTTTCTGTCTCTTTCTCTGATTTTATCTTCTGGTTAGCGAAACTTAATGGCTATTCAAGAGAAAAACAAAGCTAATGAAGAAATGAAGAGATTGGCAGAACAACATCAGTTAGGCTTTTGCTTATTGTCTGTAAACAACATTAACCAGTAAATGTTGTTTAATGTTGCTCATTTGGCCAGTTATTGTTCTTTAATTAATCAATTTACATGGATATAAAAGTTTACGATTTACATTTATATCTTTTACATTTATAGCATCAATACACAACGTTGAAATACCAAATGTCACCACTCACCATAAGCCACTCTTCATATAGTACATTTCATACGTTCCTGTTTTTCTGTGTCTTCCTCTGATCTTCTCTTTTGGTTAGCGAAACTTAATGGCTATTCAAGAGAAAAACAAAGCTAATAAAGAAATGAAGAGATTGGTAGAACAACATCAGTTAGGTTTTTGCTTATTGTCTGTAAACAACATTAACCAGTAAATGATGTTTAAATGTTGCTCATTTGGCTAGTTATTGTTGTTTAATTAATCAATTTACATGGATTTAAAAGTTTACGATTTACATTTATATCTTTTACATTTATAGTATCAATACACAACGTTGAAACATCAAACGTCACTAGTCACCAAACGTCACCACTCACGATAAGCCACTCTTCATATAGTACATTTCATACGTTCCTATTTTATGTCTCTTCCTCTGAACTTCTCTTCTGGTTAGCGAAACTTCATGGCTATTCAAGAGAAAAACAAAGCTAATGAAGAAATGAAGAAATTGACAGAACAACATCAGTTAGACATTTGCTTATTGTCTGTAAACAACATTAACTAGTAAATGTTGTTTAATGTTGCTCATTTGGCCAGTTATTGTTGTTTCATTAATCAATTTACATGGATGTAAAAGTTTACGATTTACATTTATATCTTTTACATTTATTTCATCAATACACAACGATGAAACACCAAACGTCAGCACTCACCATAAGCCACTCTTCATATAGTACATTTCATACATTTCTATTTTTCTGTCTCTTCCTTTGAATTTCTCTTCTGGTTAGCGAAACTTAATGGCTATTCAAGAGAAAAACAAAGCTAATGAAGAAATGAAGAGATTGGCATAACAACATCAGTTAGGCTTTTTCTTATTGTCTGTTAACAACATTAACCAGTTAATGTTGTTTAATGTTGTTGCTTTGGCCGGTTAATGTTGTTTAATTAATCAATTTACATGGATGTAAAAGTTTACGATTTAAATTTATATCTTTTACATTTATAGCATCAATACACAACGTTGAAACACCAAACGTCACCAGTCACCAAACGTCACCACTCACCATAAGCCACTCTTCTTATAGTACATTTCATATGTTCCTATTTTTCTGTCTCATATTCTGATCTTCTCTTCTGGTTAGCGAAACTTAATGGCTATTCAAGAGAAAAAAAGCTAATGATGAAATGAAGAGATTGGTAGAACAACATCAGCTAGGCTTTTGCTTATCGTCTGTGAATAATATTAACCAGTAAATGTTGTTGCTTTGGCCAGTTAATGTTGTTTAATTAATAAATTTACATGGATGTAAAAGTTTTACGATTTACATTTATATCTTTTACATTTATAGCATCAATACACAACGTTGAAACACCAAACCTCGTCAAACACCACAAGCCACTCTTTATATAGTACATTTCATACGTTCCTATTTTTCTGTCTCTTCCTCTAATCTTCTCTTCTGGTTAGCGAAACTTAATCGCTATTCAAGAGAAAAACAAAGCTGATGAATAAATGAAGAGAATTGCAGAACAGCACCAGATAGGTTTTTGCTTATTGTCTGTAAACAACATTAACCCGTTAATATTGTTTAATATTGCACCTTCGACCAGTTAATATCGGTGTCAATCGACACTACCATTGGTAATATCGGTGTCAATCGACACTACCATTTTTATTTTTGAATAATTTGACAAATTTAAAGAGAAAAATGCTCTAGTTTTGTTATATTTATATAATACAATGATACAAAATATTATTACAAAGTAAAAATACATAATCAAATGATAATTTCAAACAACTCTTGTATCTAGACGAGTTGAGAGTAGTTGATATTTTTAAAATGAGATTAGGTTTGCTTTAGTATTCTATAAGATTTGGTTTGTTTTTATGTATTTTTTATGAAAGATTTTTTTTTGAAAGCATATACTGTTTGACCAAATTTAATTTATTAAAAAATATGTTAAATCTATAATGCAAATGTGACAACACGTCCCGCAGACTCCACTACCCTCCGCTAGCTGCCCCAACGGACCGTCTGTGGACCCTGCTACCCGCTAGCCGTCCCAACGGATCCCAAGCTGGCCCTGCAGGGCATCGATCTTAATCCCTCACTGTGGACAGGAACTATTCATGCAAATCCACCAGTAGGTTATTGGTGCGCCAGGCGTTCCTCGAACCCTGGTCCCCACCCTTTAACAACCTTCCCACAGGACAAGAACTGCATAACTGAAACGACCCGTCCCATTTTGTTTTTAATAATAAATTAATTAAATAATAGATAATGATAATAATAAGTACCACCAGTGGTCCAATACCCACTAGCCACCTAACCACAATCACAACCAACAGCTGAATAACCAACACCAATAACTAACCAATAATATAACATAACAATATCCAAACAACAAGAAACACCAAACCAACAACCTATCAATGTTTCTAATGACCCAACTCTAGCATTCTATCAATGCCAGACCACATCCAATCGAGTCCCTATAACATCCTCCTCTTCATTGCCTTGATTCCACGATCACACTTTGCCTTACCTGCACCACAAACACAAATTGCAATACATGAGTATTTTATAAACACTCAAAAAGGCAATCCTCCCATCTACTGGGCTATACACACAAGCAATAGAGATACTCCAACCATCATACAACATTCAACAAACAAACCAGACTCTGCATCGACCGACACAAGGCTTGCATCGACCGACACCACCTGGGGACTGCATCGACCGACGCATGATATGCATCGACCGATGCAAGGTTCACTTGCATCGGCCGATGCTCCCATTGCATCTACCGACACATGCTCGATATCACGCGAAAACCCTATTTGCATCGAACGACGCCTCCACATGGCATCGACCGATGCTCTTAGGTCAATCTGCGCCGTTTCGCACTTGCATCGACCGACGCACAAAGTGCATATGTCGAGCATTGTTTTCCCCGAAGCTTCTCGCCAGATCTTTGTTCCTACAACCACAAGACTCGATCCCAAGCCACAAGAAAGCTTCACACGGACCTAAACAACGTTTTAACAAGCCAAACAACACATAAACAAACAGATCAGAGAATCTCCAGCTTAGATAAGCCATGGTCATGCACTTACCTTTGCCACAGAAGAAATCTGACCCAAACACAGGAAGAAAACGCTCCTAGGAAGCTACTACAACGATCCCAGCTACAGATCTCTACAGAAATAGCTTCCAACTCCAAGAAATCACCAAGAACACTCAAGAACACCAAGAACTCTTCTCTCTGTCTTTTGTTTCTCTCATAAGCGGCTAAACACGCCTAATGAGACAAAACTCGAGTTAAAGGGTTTCCCTAACCCAAAACGCAGCGTTTAACTTAAGTCAAAACGCAGAAACCTGAACATGCATCGACCGATGCACCACCAGCATCGACCGATGCACATCCCATACCGGGATTTTGGTTTGTGGATGTTACAGCAAAAACGTGCAAATTTAATTTATAAAAAATAGCTACAAAATAGAATAAAGGTAAAAACTTGAGCTACAAAACACAAAATTATAATGCAAATATAGATCTACTAAACAATATAAAATGGCAATTTCAAATAGCTACAAAACATATTAGAATAGCGTAAAATTGTTCTATAACAATACAAAGTAAAACAAAATGCTAATATAACTGTACATTTAATAGCATAGCAAAAAAACGCTATTGTATGTGGTCACTCTAAGATAGCTCTTTTAATCATAGTGTTTATGAGTCTGAAATGTAAAGGATATAATAGCATTTTTTGTGTGCTAAGAATACACATATTTCTTGTAGTGTCGATCTTTTTTGGTAAACTCGTTTATTTTATGGTTCACCGGCTTTGTTTGTGAAGAGAAAAAATAGGCCACTGGTTCATTTGATTCAGTATTCACTATTAATGACTCATATTCTCTTCTTTTTTTCATCTTCATCTCAACAGAAAAATGATCTAAAATCTCTAAAAGATTAGAACATTTTGTAAATTAAACAAATAGATATATAGTCATCTCTTAAAAAAAAACATTCATATATATATATATATATATATAGGTTATTTTATTATTCAAAACATTTATTCAGTATACACATATATCAAATAAGTTATATATTGGAAAGAAAAGGAATATAAGTAATGAATTAGTTCTTATGGCTTAGATCATAAGGCGCAAAATTTATAGCATAAAAGTTTAGTTTTAGTTAATTTAACAAAGTATTATGAGCGAAGCCAACCTCTTGCGCGTCCTGACGGGAAGTTTTCATCTTTTCTAAACCATAACGCACTACGACGGGCAATCCATTCACGAAGTTGACCACATTGCGGTACAATTGTATTTTGACTGTAAACTAAAATGTCATTATATCTATCCCCAGCTCTAAGTAGACAATGCCATATTGTTTTATTGACTCCTTCATCCCTGAATTTAATTTCTCGCATAGCTTCATTGTTTAGTTGTAGGACTCCTAAATCTTGTTTTTTGGAGCGGCAATGATATTTGAGAACTTTACCAGGACCGAGTCGATTCCTAATTCTTATCATGTTTTCCTTGCAAGCTTCATTTATTTCAAAATAAATAGCAGTAACTAACATGAAAAGTATTAAACGCTTCATATTTTCGGATCTAAAAAAATTATTGGAATAATAAGGTTATCAACATCTAGTATTTATAATCTTTTTGTGTGGGAAACACTTTAAAAAACAAAAAAGCAAAATTCAGTAAACAATCTATGTATAGTATTAACTAAATTTAGACATAACCAAGAACAAATTAGACTTTTGGTAATAGGATATTTTAGTGTCAAAATATATGGTTCGCCGATAAATTAGTTAATCATAAAAATTTCTGTTGACACGACAAAAAACTAATGGGGATAATATCTATCAAGTCTAGTCCACTTTGAGCCTAATTCAAGTCTAAGAAAATCCAAAATAATCATTTTATTTTGTGGTCAAAGAGGGATGACGAAAATGGAGTTCAACTCACCTTGGGAAGGACACCTTGGGAAGACAAAATTCAAGAGTTGAATCTTCATTCAACTATCTATCTTTATTATGTTTTAGTTTCAAGAATAATCAATACTTGGCTTTGTTACCAAGTTTTTTATCCCTATATAATCTCATGTAATCTCATTTGAGAATCAATCAATCAATTTTCCTTTTTCATTTTAAGAGTCTATCTCTTTGTTCTTTGTCTAGAACATTTCTTTGTTTTAAAACAATGATTCGAAGCAGTAAACAGCTATGTTACTCTTCCTAGGGTCAAAATAAGTAAAAATCCAATGCATTTGACTGATTATAAGAGTTTGGGTGTAATTTGGAGTGTTTAGACACCACTAATATACATTTTGTCCCGAAACAGGCTAAAACCAAGAAAACATTGATTCGAAGCAGCAAACAGCTTTGTTACTGTTTCTAGGGTAAGAATGTGTGACAATCCAATGCATTTGACTAATTGTAACAGTTCGAGATGAATTTGGAGTGTTTAGACAACACTTAAACCCGTTTTATCCCAAAACAGGCTTAAACCTAGAAAACAGGCTAAAACTGTGAGAAAACATTGATTCGAAGCAGTAAACAGATATGTTACTCTTTCTAGGGTCAAAATGTGTAACAATCCAATGCATTTGACTAATTATAAGAGTTCATGTTGAATTTGAAGTGTTTAGACACCACTTATACCCATTTTGTCCCAAAACAGGCTAAAACCAAGAAAACATTGATTCAAAGCAGTAAACAGATTTGTTACTGTTTCTAGGGTCAGAATGTGTGACAATACAATGCATTTGACAAATTGTAAGATTTCAGGATGAATTTCGAGTGTTTAGACAACACTTAAACCTGTTTTATCCCAAAATATGCTTAAACCTAGAAAACAAGTTAAAACCGAAAGAAAACATTGATTCGAAGCAGTAAACAGATATGTTACTCTTTCTAGGAATAAAATATGTAACAATCTAATGCATATGACTAATTATAAGAGTTCATGTTGAACTTGGAGGGTTTAGACACTACTTATACCCATTTTGTCCCAAAACATGCTTAAAACGAGGTTAGGTTTCCTTACCCAACAAAGTAGAGACAAACGATGATGAGTGGTAGATTCCAGAGGCAGACGGTGGCTCCAGGGGTGATGACAAACAACCTCACGATGATGGTGACTTGAGTTTCAGAGTTTTAGAAGCTAGAGAGAACTCAAAGTTGGGACGTATTCTCTTAAGCGGCTGGACGTAGAAGGAGGTATATAAACCCTAGATATGCTTACGTACGTGCATACACGTAGGTTTTACGATCAAAGTTGATGGGCCCTTAGTGGGCTGGATTGGGTCTCATATTTGTCTTGCTCGACCAGTTTCTGTATTTAAAGGCTTGGGCAATGAAAAACGAGAGGCGAGAAGGATCTAGAGAGATCTCCTCCATAGGAGGGTTAGTTACACCAATCCTAGTTTCTTGCAACATGCCTCTGAGGGGAGTTGTGCATGAACCAAGATTGTTAAATGGTGTGTACCTCACACTGGAAAGATTCTTAGCTTATGAGAAACTGAATGAAAGGTTGCTCTTCAAGTTCGTACACCCCACGGTTGGAGCTAGTCATATGATCTTGCCTAACATCGCAACCACAAAAATTCGAACATAGACTTCATACCTCCCTTAGAGGCGCTGCACAACCCTAAGGGAGAATCTGAAGCTGAAGAGAGGGAGCCAAGAAGGCAAGGGAAGGGAGAAGACTCAATGGACTATGATTTTGAGGAGTATGTTTGATCCCAAGAACAGCCGGTAGGGGTGAGAGAGGCACAAAGAAGGATCGGTTGGTTGAAGAGGATGAACAAGTTCCTAGCAAGGAGAGTCAAGGACCTTACCTAAACGGTCAAGGAAATGGAAGGTTAGATTAGGGAGTTTCAAGACAAGGCAAGCAGTGCCTCAGCTCCCAATCCAGCCTACACACCAACATGGATGGGTAGGAGCGGACCGCTCGGAGGAATCCGAGGTTTGGCACCTATAGAATCTCACAGGACTTCGTCGTATGATCCACGTGCAGAGGAGGATGGCACCAGACCTGATAGATCATGGAGGAGCCACTCAGATGCTTATCCGACACCTCACGCGACTGATTACATGATGCCTTATCCGATGCCATCTTTGAGCACCTACTCAGGTGGCCACTTGGGTCCCTACCTCTAGCCTTATCAGATGTCGTATCCAATGCCTTATCCTATGCATCCTTTGAGCAGCTACTCGGGTGACCACTCGGGTCCCTTCCCACCATATCCATCATACTACCCGATGGCTTATGCGGTGAGCTATGCGATGCTATACCCGATTAACTCTTCAGATGTTGGTCCGATCAGGTCATCCATGCACATTACCGAGCTCTTAGATGAGTTAACCCTGGCACCTACTGAAGCTGGAGATGAGCCGGGTAACACGTTGGCAAGCATGGAGGCTGCTACAACTTCCTTCTTCATCTAACCTTTGTAAATAACACTGCAATTTATTTAGTTTCATTTTGTGATTCTTGGATTCATTTTCCAACTTTTATTTACTATGGACTGTGTAATTTAATTTTGGGGGAGGATCCTAGAATGTATTTAACATTGTGTTTTATTTTCTTATTTTCTGTAAAGCCCGCGAACCAATTTCTGGAATTTTGGTTAGGGTGTCGATCGACACCACATGTGGTGTCGGTCGACACCGTTTGCTGACAGTTCGATTGGTTCGATTTTAATCGTCCGGTTTGCGTGGTTGGTTTAAGAGAAGCCCGAAACTCGAGTTTAAAAGGAGAACTCGACTTATTTCGTCCTTTTAGCCGTTTCTGGACAGAGAAGCAGAGAGAAGAAGGAGAAAACATTTTTGAGAGAGATTTGTGAGATCCTTTGTTGTTCTTGAGAGATTTATTGCTGTGGAGTGAAGATCTTATGTTAGGAACGAAGGAGAAGTCTTCTAACTGTTGGATTCGTCGTCGTTGGGTGAGAATCTTCCTGCAAAAGAGGTGAGTTCTTGACCATGGCTGATCTAAGCCTGAGATCTATGTTGTTTTGGCTGTTTCTTTGTGTTTGTGGTGTTTTGGAAGAGTTTGGGAGGGTTTGGAAGCGGTTTGGAATGGAGGTTCGTCATTCGGCTTCGTGCAGATCGATTATGCGAAGGTGGTTATGGCTGGTTTAAATGATGTTTTGTGGTTTGGGTTGATTTAATTAAGTAGTATAGGATGCTTAATTATATATAGTATTTAAAAAAAAAAATGGGTCGGGTCGTTTCAATTTGGTATTAGAGCGTATATGGTTCTAGGATGGTCATGTGGATGTTGTGGAGCGGTTTAGGGATTTAATTGGTTGAATTGATCTCTATGTTGTTTGATACTTCATGTTGGGTGATGAAATTGATTATGAGTAGTTAGTCAATTTGCTTGTTGTATGGAGTCCTGATAGACAGAGTTTTAAACCCTATTTTCCTACTGCAAGTGCACAGCAAAGAAGTAGTACTTAGGGGTCGAATCCCACGAAGACCAAGTTTTACTCTATGGTTCTATTGGTTCAATTTCAAGCTAAGACAATTCAAAGTTGGGTTTGTTTGGTAACAGTAACGCGATTAAAACGGTATAAAAAGGCAATAAGCAAAACACTAGATCAGGGGTAATTCTCGGGAATTTCAGAGATAGCAACTAAACAACTATTCAGGGCATAGATTAAGTACCAGTCTAGAACTCAAACATAAATATAAACTGATCCACTGTCGTGGTATCAATAACTCTATCTGATCGATTCTGTGCGGAAACGCGGAGCACGTGCTCAGACATCCGGAGCACATGCTCGGCGGTCCATAAACCCTAAACTGTCGTTTGAGCCCAGAATCGCAGACAAGCATTAAAGAACAGGAATGATACGTTCACAAATCACCTACACATCAACTTTCGCAGGTCTAGGATAATTTTCCCACTAATGTATTTTCTAGCAACCTATTACACTTTTGCTGAATAGATAAACCTAGAATCATAGATTGGGTGATCAAATCAACCTAAGCATTAAGTCTAACAATAGTGAAGACAAACGATTATATGAAGCCCTATTTGTGTTCTGTTGCTAACCCATGAAACCCTTTGAAACCCCTAATCTAGCAAAGAAAACTACTCAGACATAGAGAATTGAATAGCCAACATAGATGAGAAATTCAATAGCATAAAAATATAAAAAGGGTTCAGAGAATGCTTCACAAGGTAGCCGCTCTTCTCCTCTCACAAAAACGTCGCTCAAAAACCAAAAGAAAAGAGTATATTCTGTCCCCTAAAAACCCTAGGTTAAATAGCATACAAGTGGAGAAAAATAAGGAAAGAATCCAAATTCAAATCTTCCTATTAAAAATCGATATCCTCTCTCTTTCTCTCACAAAGGATCGCCCAAAATAAGGGGAATTAGGCAGGGAATCGGCGCCTAGATGCTTGCCACGTGTCGTCATGAATCCGTAGAGTTGGGAGCATGTGCTCGGAAATCGGGAGCATGTGCTCCTGGGTCTAAAATCAGCTTTTCTGCTCCAATTCAACTCCTTTCTGCTCCGATTGCTCCTGCTGTTCCAATCCTTGCTTTTAGCTTCCTAGCCTCTTATTATAACCTGAAAAGGACTCAAACAACTACAAAACTATCAAATAAACGGGGTCAAAGTGAGTCAAAACCGTAACATATCAACTCCCCCGGACTTAGATCTTTGTTTGTCCTCAAACAAACTCAAACCAAGCGCCAAGAGAGCCAAGGTGGGAACTCGCAAAAATCTCAGAGACCGTGAGTAGACCATGGCCTGCAGACCACATGTGTTAGAACAAGCTATACCAAAAACTTCTCCAGCAAACATCTCCAAAACCAGAACCATAATTGGCAATCAAACCCAGAAAAAGATCACCTTCCAGACAAAGACTCTTTACATTCAGTTAAAATTGGCGTGAGCTTCTCATTAAGGACATTAAGCTAGTGAAATCGAGGCTTGGAAGATAAAAGGTTGTTTTAATGGTGGAGCTATAGAGTGTTTAGGGGTTACCATTACTTCGAAAGAGATGCAGGATATCGCACAAAATGGTAAGGGAGAGTGGACTCATTGTTGTCCACAACCTCTAATCGCTCTCCTCTTCTTATCTTCTCAAACTCAGCCTCTCTTTTCTGCTCAGGTTACAACGCATGCTCGGGGGTGTGTAGCACTAGCTCTGGTCCCTTTCCATCATCCTT
>NC_025694.1:16550279-16552446 GCF_000633955.1 Camelina sativa | reverse complement strand
GTCGTGGTGGACCTTGTTCCCGATGTCGCGGTTGAAGACGAGGTTGCTGAAGACGCGGGAGGCGATCCTGACTGCGGGATGCGAGATGCTCGTCTGGCTGGCCTTGTTGGAGCGGTAGGGCCTCGAAGCTATCAAGCTCCAAAAGATGGCTGCCTGTGGGAACTTCCTCGGGAAGCTCATGTTCTCGTCCTCGAGATAGAACCCGTAATGGAGGCCGAAATCATGCAGGGGCAATTCGTAACGGCGCCCGCCGGCCTTAAAAGAGAATGTGGCGCCGGCGATGGATTTCTTCTTGGGGTCAGCNGGGTGGGTACTAACTTAAAATGAGCTAGCTATTCAGGGTCAGCAAGATTGGCAAAATGAATAAGAAGTCCTGAATATGTGACACGTTCCCTATCCTAATGCCCAAAACGAGAAGAATTTAAATCCGGTTAGGTTCCAATAAGGTAGAGTCTAAGTCTTTCCGGTGAAACCTTAATGGGATGAAGCTTTTCTGGCCAGGTGAAGGGTCTGAATGTGAAGAGGTATTAGCTCGTCTATGTACTCTTAATTCTGCAACAATGGTCACTAGGAAACGGTCAAACTCACAAATGGTTAAAAACATCACAGATTTCGGTCCTAATTCCCACAAGTTTTGGTTCGACTCACATGACAAACTGACTCAATAAAAAGAAAGATAAAGAAAACAAATGTCATAGGTGACCCTCCCCCGGACTTACTTCACACCGTCTCCGGTGTGAAAATAAGCCAAAGAGAGACCTAGACAAGAAGAAAAATAAAGATAACAATAAAAATGAAAAGAAAATAAGGCGGATAGGACAATGATGGTGTGTGTAACCACGATCAGGCGTCAGAATCATCTGGGCTTTCGCTCTCCGAACGGGCAAGGCGGTGCCGTCGACGTGGTGGTCTCACCGGTGGGCTTGGGTCGGCGGCGGTGGTGGTGTGGTGGCAGCAACCGCGAGATAGTGTCGTCAGGATCCTCCGCATCAAGCTGTTGTTCTTCTGCTGCGACTCGACCATCCATCTCCTGTATTCAGCGGTATCGGGCTCATCAGATATCGGTGGGAGATCAAACTCACCCTGATGATCGGATGATGTGAATGGTGGAACGCTGTCCTCGCGGTGGTGGGATGAGCTAGCAAAGTCCGCTGATGGTGGATCAGACTGGGTAGGTGGAGGAGGAACATCTCCCAGAAGCAGTGGGGCGCGGGAGAAACGCAGATCATCCACCGTGGCTAGCTGCGTAAGCTCCGGAGCTGGGAGGCGAATGCTCCCCTGATTACCGTCAGGGCCACCGTACCGGTATGTGTAGAAGGGGTTGGCTAACTGGATGACTCGGGAGTGGACCAGATGCTGTATGTCAATGCGCTCCCTCTGCTCTACACGAGAATACCTCGTCAGATCGATCCGCATGTTCTCAAAGAGATGAGTGAGAAGGCTGCCAATCCTCTCTGTACGGCCAGAAGTCTTGTGCTTAGCAGCACAGATCGTCTCAGCGAAGTGCATAGCCATGTTGCACCGCACGTCAGATGGAGCAGGTGCGCCAGGAAACAGAGCATGTGCTTCGGGTTGCTCGGGTGTCAAAAAGCTGCACCCCAAGTACAACATCAGCAAATCGTCGTGGTGGACCTTGTTCCCGATGTCGCGGTTGAAGACGAGGTTGCTGAAGACGCGGGAGGCGATCCTGACTGCGGGATGCGAGATGCTCGTCTGGCTGGCCTTGTTGGAGCGGTAGGGCCTCGAAGCTATCAAGCTCCAAAAGGTGGCTGCCTGTGGGAACTTCCTCGGGAAGCTCATGTTCTCGTCCTCGAGATAGAACCCGTAATGGAGGCCGAAATCATGCAGGGGCAATTCGTAACGGCGCCCGCCGGCCTTAAAAGAGAATGTGGCGCCGGCGATGGATTTCTTCTTGGGGTCAGCGTGTGTGAGTGTGGCGGAGGCGAGGCACTGCCGGACCAAGTCAGGGTATAAGTCTCCCTCCCAAGTGGTAAAGATCCCAACACGCGCTTGGCACAATATCTGGTAGACTTGGTCGTGCAAGCCGAGCATCTTGAGCGTGTCATCACAAAGATTGCGGGTGGGCTCGATCTTTACGGACAGCAGCTTGTTGTATTGGTTGGCATCCCTCTGATCCCAAACCATGTCAGACTCGGCGGGTAACGAG
>NC_025694.1:16543818-16547654 GCF_000633955.1 Camelina sativa | reverse complement strand
CATGAAGTCAATTCCCCAAACATCAAATACCTCAACCTCCAAGATGAAATTCTGAGGCATTTCATTCCTCCTGCTGATGTTCCATTANGGTGGGCCTGGGCCTGAAATTCATTAACTTACCTGGCCCAATCGCTCTTTTCTATTTCTTCTTTTGTTTTCAGTTTGCCGAGCATGTGCATCTGGTTGCTCGGGTCCGGCGAGCATGTGCTCCGCATCTTCCCCTTTTTTTTTTCTCAGTTCGCCGAGCATGTTCATNTGAGCTATGGCAATGAAACAAGACTCCAGGAACCTCCTCCTCAGTCACAAACCTCCTGAAAACACCATCCGAGCAATGCCTATAGAGGTAAGGCTCATCCCAAAAATACCGCCTTATGTCTTTTAGGAACTTCTTCTTCTTGTTCCCCACAAACTCAGTAGGTTCTTTCTCTGCTGCTAGGTAGTTTGCATACTCTCCAAACCAAGGAAAACTCGGCTGTTTGTTGGTATCGATTGCCTTGCACGGGGTTTTCGGAGCATGTGCTCCCAGGCGGAGCATGTGCTCGGCGGGATCAAAGATGCCGATCGAGTAAACATGTTCTTCAGGAAGGCTACAATCCAAGGGTAGCTCTTCTTCTATCCTCATTCTTGACAAGTGATCTGCAACTCCGTTCTCAATACCCTTCTTGTCTTTAATCTCCAAGTCAAACTCTTGAAGCAACAAAATCCAACGGAGTAGCCTTGGTTTTGCATCCTTCTTGGTCAGTAGATACCTCAATGCTGCATGATCAGTGTGAACAACCACTTTGGAACCAACAAGGTATGATCGGAACTTCTCAAAAGCAAACACAACCGCTAAAAGTTCTTTCTCGGTTGTAGCGTACTTGCACTGAGCCTCATCCAAGGTGCGGCTGGCATAGTATATCACGTGCAGCTTCTTGTCTTTTCTCTGTCCCAGAACTGCTCCCACGGCATAATCACTCGCATCAGTCATGACCTCAAAGGGAAGGTCCCAATCTGGCGGTTGTACAATCGGAGCGCTAACCAAGGCTCCCTTGATCGTGTGAAACGCTTCCAAGCAAGCAGAATCGAAATCAAACTTCACTTCCTTACACAACAGCTGGGTAAGTGGTCTTGCTATCTTGGAGAAATCCTTAATGAACCGTCTGTAGAAACCGGCGTGGCCAAGGAAACTGCGGATCCCTTTTACCGAATTAGGCGGTTGTAAACTCATCATCACCTCAACCTTGGCTTTGTCAACCTCAATCCCCTTTTCAGAAATCTTGTGTCCCAGCACTATCCCATCTCTGACCATGAAGTGGCATTTCTCCCAATTCAGCACCAGATGTTTGTCTTCACACCGCTGCAACACCCTGCACAAATTAGACAAACAAACGGAAAAGGAGCTCCCATAGACGGAGAAATCGTCCATGAAAACTTCCATTATATCCTCAATCAGGTCAGTGAAAATGGACATCATGCATCGTTGGAAGGTCGCTGGTGCATTGCACAAGCCAAACGGCATTCTGCGGTAAGCAAAGGTGCCGTAAGGACATGTGAATGTGGTCTTCTCTTGATCGTCGGGATGGATTGGGATCTGAAAGAAACCTGAATAGCCATCTAAGAAACAGTAGTAAGGATGGTTAGCCAATCTCTCAAGCATTTGATCAATAAACGGCAAAGGAAAATGATCCTTACGGGTCGCAGCATTAAGTTTTCTATAGTCTATGCACATGCGATGTCCCGTAACTGTCCTAGTAGGAATCAACTCATCCTTATCATTCTTAACCACTGTAATTCCACCTTTCTTAGGGACTACATGAACTGGACTAATCCAGGAACTATCAGAAATAGCATAAATTACACCCGCATCTAGAAGTTTCATTATCTCTTTCTTAACAACATCCTTTAGATTCGGGTTCAACCTCCTCTGATGTTCTACCGAAGTCATTGATTCATCTTCTAGATGTATCCTATGCATGCAAAGTTCTGGTGAGATTCCTGGGATGTCATCTAGTGAATACCCTAGAGCATTTCTATACTTCCTAAGTTCACAAAGGAGCAAAGCGGTCTCTATATTGTTTAGTTCAGAGTTCACTATCACGGGGTATGTAGAGTTAGGACCTAGGAACGCGTACCTTAGCCCGGCTGGAAGTGGTTTTAGCTCTACCTTTGGAGCTCTTAACTCGCTCCAAGGACCATCCGCTGACTTTACTGGAGCATGTGCTCCGGGATCTGGAGCAGGTGCTCCCTCGGGTGATTCCTCCTCTGATTGGTTCTCATCGTCTAGGCTGGCATAAGCTACCAGTTGCTGGAACCGTGTACCTGCATCCAAAATGCGTGTAAAACCATCAGCTTCCTCATTCAAGAATACATACTTACCCTCTGCCTTTGTCAAGGCAACCTCCAACGGGTCGAGAGTGAGAACTTCATCGGTGACCTCATGTGCAACCTCTGAACCATCATCAACCACAAAAGTCTGACCATCTATCATAGGTTTCTTGAGCAGCTTATTCATCTCAAACCTTGCGATCATATCCCCCAGCTGGAGATCGATCGCTCCCCCTTGCACATCTATAATCGCACCAGCTGTGCATAAGAATGATCTACCTAAGATCAGGGGGTCACGTGGTTCTTCTTCAAGTTCCAGAACCACAAAGTCTGCTGGTATAAGCGTGTCCCCTATCTGGACATGTAAATCCTCCAACACTCCTATGGGGCGCTTGGTGGATCTATCCGCGAATACTAACGAAATCCGTGTAGACTTGAACTTCGTGTATCCCAGCCTTTTAGCCACTGAATATGGCATAAGGTTCACACTGGAACCTAGATCACAGAGGGAGTTTGCAAAAATCGTTTTACCGATTCTCACGGATAAGACAAATCGCCCTGGATCATCTCTCTTCTTTAGCACTTTGTTTTGCAGCACAGCACTGCACTCTCTTGAAACCATCATCACGTTCTCTTCCTCTGACACTCTCCCAGAAACTAACCCTTTCACATATCTCTTCAAAGCAGGTATCATCTGAACAGCATCAGCTAGGGGTAGTTTTACCGTCAATTCTCTCAACATCTCCTTGCACTTTGCATCCTCCAAATCCTTGCGAGATTTCTTAGGAGGAACAGGGTAAGGAACCCTAGGGGTGTACACGCGTGCAGGAGGTACCTCAGTAGGAACGGTCTGATCGGGAGTCGGGAGCACGTGCTCGCTGGGTGGGAGCACATGCTCGCCGGATGCTTCGGCTTCTTTTTGACTCAACGGTGGAGTCTCAGCAGCATGTTGAGGAAGGTATTCTTCAGCAATACCCTTGCCCTTGTCAAGCCTAGCGGATGGTGCTTCTCTAGGGGGTAACTTCTTTCCTCCCCTTAGCTCAATCGCATTGACATACTCGTTCCGCGGGTTTGCTTCCCCTTTTCCGGGCAGAGTCCCAGGAGTTCTTTTCACGGCTTCAGCAGTCTGTGCAACCTGAACATCAAGCTTCTTCACATGTGACATTACTGCCTCATACTTCCCATTAAGGTCATTGTACATGGTATCGACCTTAGCGTTGATTTCCACTGAAGCTTTTTGTTGATTCACCAAGAGTTGTTGCATCATGTTTTTCAGCTCATCCTGAGAGCTGCTAGCAGATGAAGGTCCCAACTGCTGGTTGGTGTAAGGCAGTGCTTGCTGAGCGCTTGTATATGCCTGCTGGGTCCCTCCTTGGAAACGGTTTTGAGTGGGCACAAACTGTTTGCCTTGGAAGTTGTTTGAGAAGGTTTTCTGATAACCCATCTGATTCTGAGCTCCTTGCTGCGGATACACCTGATCCTGAGGGTTCTCCACGTTGGTGCTTTTATAGGACAAATTTGGATGGCTT